>NC_136266.1:135719364-135879364 GCF_964187855.1 Myxine glutinosa | reverse complement strand
ATCAGAGTCATTGGCATCCTGAGCCACGATAGCATCATCCTGCACCATGTTGGAGCATCCCTGCAGCTTACACACAACAGTGCACTTCAACCCATTCAGTATGCAGGAGCAATCTGACGGTCGACACGTCCTTCTGCATGTGCATGAGATGAGATTCAAGACGACATCTGGAGCTGGTAGACCCGCCATCCATGGTAGACACAGCCCCTTGTCGAAGACTAAAACCTCGTGTTCCTCCAGCTGTTTGCGTATCTTTGTTTACTGTTTCTTCTGTTGTCTGATCAACAGCGATTCTGGCAAATGGATTCCCTGGTCTAAGCTGTACGGAGAAGTAGCCTTGATTGAAATGCCTGTACAACTCGGGGCATGTTTCGTGGAGTTGCGTCATCTGTGCATAGTACACTGGTAGATATCTAGCATAGTTCACCTTGTTCATTGCGAAACACCAAGGGATCACTCTTCTGACACAAGCCAAGTGAAGCATCCAGTCGCCTTCTCTATCCGCACGAATCAACCCCAGCAGGGTCTCTACCATATCAATATACATCATCCAGAAGCGAGCCAGGTCTCCATGTTTGGTTCGCAGAAAATGTAGGTATTTCGCGAACATGTCAAAGCTCTGTACACATGAATCATCATCGAGAGCAGCAGCGAGAGTCTCGTGGCAAACATCCTCCTTGATGCTGCGAATTTTGAGGTCAGTGCTTCGAATCTGGGGTTCCTTGTCAGGATGATTGCTTTCTATCCACACCTGGAAGCCCTTCCAAATGATGCGCATTAGTGCCTCGTACATCAACTTGTGGAGTCGCACAGCACGGTTGTATTGCTTGCCTTCCAGAACCCTGTTGATGGAACCTTCAGCGATTACTCCTGACTCAACAGCTACATCCCGAAGGCCTGCATCTCCAAACATTTTCCCAATGCTCGACATGAAGTTACAGAGGTATGGAAGTTCCCCATCATGAGCACGATTCTTCCATATCGATCGACATCTTTCCATGCTATTTCGGTCGCCTTAGCAAATAGTGCCTGGTCTAGCACCACCGGTATACGCTCAAGCTGAAGTGATGACATGATGTTCAGAGCTTCTCTGAGGATTTCTTGCACTGTTGCCATATCTGTGGCAGGCGCGTTTATAGTCGGCAGGTAGCCAACTACATCTTCCGTCACCTGAACACGATCTCTAGTCATGATGTTGAAACCAGTCCACGAACTGATTGTCTGGTCGCATGGTTCCAGCATGCGAGTCATAATCCATACGTGATTTCGGCGCTGCGCAAGGGATGTTGCGCCTGCAAGAGTGTCAGAAAGATCTGCAGGCTTGATTGCAGGTGGGCCCTCTCGTTTCCCACCGCTGTATATTGGAACTAAATCGCTGGATGACGGGATAGATCGCTTCTTATCTGCTTTGGATACTGCCGATGGAGGTTGGGGCGGCAAACACGACTGCGACTTCGGTTGGACGATGATACCGTTGACGCGATGCGATGTTCCGCCACCACTCAGCGATTCCTCTAGCCTGTCGATGTTATCGAATGCTAATACAGTCGGGACCGAAGGGTGCACATGTGACGGAAGTGGTACTGTATCTTTCTCCACACTTGCTAATTTGTCTATGCATAGCGCTGTCTCGATTTCTTCCAGAACTGTGTACGAACATCCGTGCCCGAGTCGATTCAATATTCTGATGACCTCTGTATTACCGGTGAGCGTTTTCATGACCCACGGAAGTAGGACATGCTTCGATGTTCTGATGGTACCCCGGTGTACAGCATTGATGATATCTTGAGCCATCGACCATACCAGTGTGTCGGCACGCGCAGAGCTACCCCCACTCCCGCAAATCAAAGTATGCAGAAATACACGAAGAGAATCTGGTATCTTCACGTAATCTGAAGTGAGTTCTGCTGGCTGAGGCGGCCAACGTTCATTGTAATGAGCATCTTTGATCTGGTGTCGCAGTGAAGTAGCTGCACGCACAATGTTACTTTCACCGTCCGTTCGTTCAAATGCTTTCACTTCTGCTTTCAGGTTTACGCACTCTGCAGCAATCTCTCGCTTTGTCAGATTATCGGGCATCAAGTATACACGGTGTTTCACATTGAAGAAGATGAGCGATTCTCCAAACTCTCTTTGTAATGTGCGCTGCAGATTCTTCTTGATGGAGTCACGAACATCAACTGAAAATGTATCTGAAGACAGGATATCTGTTGCAACATCAACTATTGGAACAATCCTCGGGTTCAAGAACAAGTCAGTGCGAATGAAATTGAATATACATCGTATCATTTCTTTTTTCTCGATATTATCTTCAATGTCAGTTTCTACTTGAGGTTTTTGGGGCCGTGTGTAGTTTCTATAGCAGGAGAAGTGGTAGTGAGCCTCAGCTGCAACCATATCTCGTGTAGTCAATGCCAAAACTCTCTCATCATTGCGAGCTGTCGCAGCATCTCTTATTGTCTTATCTGCTCGAAGTTCAACAGCCAAGACAACTGTTTCACGGGTACGACTGCCTTTTATGAATTTTGAAGCACGCTGGCAAAAAATGCATTTATCATCGTAGACCGTTGAAGTTGATCCTGTCTCTTCCCGTGATGATCGCCGTCGCACCGCATCGCCAGTATCAACTGAAGAACTTCTAGCTGCATTGGTCAAAGTAGCTAGGTGGTTTTTGTGAGTGAAGTCTGATCTACAAGCCCTATGGTATAATATTGGAATATTAGGAAGTTCAACTGCGCCTTCTTGGACTAGCTTTAGAATTGGATAAAAGTTTCTAACTGCGGCTGCGTCACACAATGTCTTCCAAGAACTGTTGCCCGCTGCCTTGCTTAGTTCAGAGAGTGGCGACTTCTTGCTGCACAGGATGCACGTTCCAGACTCAGGTTCAATCTTCGCCCGTTTCGCCTCGACACCGGCCATCTCAGCTGAAAGAACAAAAAGACTGACGTTAGATTACTCCGATATCCGAAAAGCTCGCCAGCTTACATAGACATACTCATCCAAGTCAGTGAACATGTTAGATGGCGCCACAATACAACTCTATAATAGAGTTGTATGTGGCGCCATCTAACATGTTCACTTTTAGTTCTTAAGCCACCCACCCCCCCCCCCCCCCCCTCAGAAATTAATCAGGTCACCGCAACAAATCTCAGACTGAGATATAGAATATAGAATATAGATATAGAATAGACTGACGTCACTTTCGGCACTGGGTTCTGTGGGTTGATTATCGGCGGGAAATTCCAACTGACATAGTTTCGGTTTGTGGAAAGTGCATGCCTTTTCATATATTTTTTGTGTACACTCGTGGTGGATGATATGTTTTAGTTTTTGAGTTATTTTTATAGACAGATAAACGGTGTAGCACAATGCATAATTTGGAAAATCATACCAGTGTTGTTTCACTAAAAAAAGTACAAGTCTAATAATAAAATATTGAAAAATATATGATTTTTTTTCGATAATTGATTTTTATAATAATTAATCTAAAACAAAATGCTTCATATTATTTTTTATTTAGACGGTACACATCGGACGTATATTTATTTAGTCGTCAACCGCACATCGATAGCTAGTATAGAAGTCCAGATACACGTGCAACAATGTACCCCACCAAATGGGCATTTTCGAGCTGGGTGGTTTCAAAGATGGCGTCCATCCGGGCACTAAGCTACCGTTCTCAGATGTCCATCACACCTTTTCTGACACTTGAGACATTGGTCTAATGGAAAATCATAATGAGAATTACTCCCCCCGCCGGAGCATTCACTTCAAAATATGGCCGGTTGGCTCAAGGACTAATGTCTGATTGAGACGACACTTTCAGGGTAGGAGTGACACCCGTGCAGAATGTTTTTATGATAATTCTGATGTCATAGGTCACGTGGTGTGGCAGCCGTCTTGGATTAAACGCAAATAATTTAAAAAAATATTTCTCGGAAACCGCGGAATGGAAAAATTTGAAACTTGCCACATTGTTAAGTACTCCCAATTGGGAACAAAAGCATGATAATGATGACATCATCAGTGAAGTGGCACACCAGCCATAAATGGTTTAATCGAATTCCTTATCCTAAAAATCTGAAATTGCATGCACATGATCAATGGCCCATTTGTATTGAAATATTAAATGTATGACATCATAGGTCACATGGTTCAGCAGCCATATTGGATTGAAGGAAAATATTAAACAATTATATCTCTGAAACTGCCTATATCCGACACAGTTGCATTGCTATCGATGTGAAATTTTACAAACGAGCAACGGTACCCGCCCTATGGGCGGGGCTTCAATTGGGAAGCCCAAATGAAAAGGAAAAATATCAGAAATTGAAGGCTTTTTTTATTTTAAACGATTCATATAAACATCCGTTGAATCATATCACACGCAAATCATCAAAATCTAAACAGTACATGGCGCCCATTTTGAAAAAAGATTGAATTCTGCAAAACGGAAGCGGCCGCTACACGTCTTTCTCAGTCGCACGTTTATGTGTGAAGAGTGCGCGCCGAATCTGTAACACGGAAGCGGCCGCTACACCTGTTTCTCAGTCGCTTTGCACACGCTGCCATGTTACTTCGGGGCTGCACGTTTATATCGGAAGAGTTCGTCAGGAGTCGATGTACTCTCTCCTGGTACGTAGAATCTATATAATAATACCGTAAGGACTCGACTTTGTTATCCCTTTTACGCCGCACCCAGTGACCCGATGCCCACGGCACTAATGCATTTTCCATCTACGAACCACGCTCTTTGTTTATCACGTACAGCCATACTCGAAAAATCTGAATTCGCCGACTTTGGGACCCAAAAGCATCCGATTATCGGCCGATACCACGCCATCTTACGACACCATCATATTGGCGTCTGCTGGGCGAAGGCGATGCGAGCCGTCCGCTGATTGGACAGTCGAGTGGTGTGATGGGTGGTGTGAACCAAATGGTCTTTTTATTCCCTTGAACATTTTAAATTAGGATATATAAGGAAACGTCTTTATCGTCATTTTAATAAAGTTAAATGGAGTGACGTTGCGATACTCGGGGTGCGTTGCATAAATCCTCGTAACTCAGAGAGGTGTAGCAGGTGGCGAGACGTAACACTCCCAGAATGGCGCTATGCCGATTCCTATTACGAATCCATTCATTTTTCAAAAATATATCGTAGCGTTGTCATTTAAGTAGATTGCAATAAATACGTTGTTCATATACGCACTCTTCATTCTCATCTTTCTTCCTAACTCTTACTCGGACAAGGAAAGCCCCTATGCCATCCATAATGGTACACTCTATCCATACACCACATCCTCCCTTCCGTGGATGTTCCACGGGCATGGCCATGAACAGGCTAACAGTGCTGCAGTGTGCGTGCCGGAGTGCCAGGTAACGGCTGTGCCAAGGGATGGAGTGTCGGAGATTATAAAAAGGATCTTTCATTTTAGGGCGTGTATTTTAGGGTAAACTGTGACGGAGGATCAAAGGGGTGAGAAGGAAACAGAGTAGGGTAAGGGTGGGGGTTCGGAGGGGATCGATCATTAGAGAGCCACAAAAAGAAGTTCTATAAAAGGTTTACCATTTGGCGCGCTTTCTTTCCCTCCACCACCAAAGGTGGATGGAGGTTGTGTTTTCACCCCCGCCTGTCTGTTTGTCTATGAACAGGATATCTCAAAAAGTTGTGGATGGATTCGGACGAAACTTGGTGACCAGGTTAGGTTTATGACGAGGATGAATTGATTCAATTTTGGTGAAGATTCGAATCCGGATCCGGATACGGGAATTTTTAATTTATTAAGCGATTCATGACCATTGAGAGATGGGGCCCTAAAACGATATATAGCATATTTCAAAAAGTTGTGTACGAGTTGGTTAAATGAGTTGTTTAGATGACAAGAACAAGCTGATTCGATTTTGGTTCATGTCGGATCCAGATCCAGCCTATCAGTGGATACGAATCATAAAATGTCCACCTGGCGGAGGTATGCGCTCTACTGAGTGCCACCACTGAGTGGACAATCCAGAGCATGCATTTGTGCCGGTGTCGGCGATCGTTGTGCATATACGCACTCTTCATTCTCATCTTTCTTCCTAACTCTTACTCGGACAAGCAAATCCCCTATGCCATACATAATGGTACACTCTATCCATACACCACATCCTCCCTTCCGTGGATGTTCCACGGGTTTCGGCTAGTAAACAGTATTTGCAGAATTTCAACAAAAGCCACATCACTGTTCATATCGGTAAATATTATTCCATCGTGTTTGGAAAAACTGGAAAATTGGAAAATTGGAAAACCTGGAAAAACAATAGAGCCTATTTTACTCCCAGGGGTCCAAGGATTACCCACCCAAAATATCGTTGCGATCGGTTCAGCCGTTTTTGCGGTACCTTCGAACGGACAGACAGACGGACGGACATTTGGTGAATTATACTAAGATGTCATCTAACACCATTGTTGCATGTAGTTTGAAAATGATGACGTCGTAGATCACGTGGTTTGGAAGCCATCTTGGATAGAAAAACTAACCTTGTCCGATCAACACAAAACTTCACAAACGTAATTCCCTACCCATACAAATCCAGAGTGTATACATTGTTTTATGTCATATGTCATGTGGTTTGGCAGCCATATTAGCTTGAAAGCCGATATTTAAAAAAAACCCTTCTCTGAAAATGCTTTGCTAATCGATATGAAAGCTGTCCTGTTGTAAAAATGTGATACTTCAAAACAGCTGTAGGGATTTAAACCAAACTTGTTTATTTTTTGGACAGTGAACGAGGGCATCTACCCATTCTCACGGTCAGGGACTACGCAGAGGCATATTGGCGACACAGTTGCATTGCTATAGTCGATATAATCGTCTAGGTTCACGAAGTAGCGAAATAACAGTCAGGTTTACAAACTAGCAAAGGGAAGGAGTGTGGGATGGACATACACAATGACATGTGCATGGATGAGGGAAGAGGTAGTTATGGGCAGCACATTTCAACGACTGAAGTGAGGAGGATGAGACAATGGATGCAGGGAGACGATTCGACAGTCAGGATAACAAGGGGAACAATGAACACAGGTAGGCATCTGGCCTGGACTTTTGAAGGGTGAGCAGCTGAGGGTTGCTTGAGGAGCACGTGCGACGTGGAATGGCATGCGGAGGGCAGAGGTGATCAGGCAGGAGGAGCTAGGGCAAATGTAAGTTTGTATAAAATGGAGAGCCTACCAACTTGCTTCCAGTGGGAGAGGGACATTCCTTGGGAATCCTCTTTTCTTGAGATTACAATCATGTGGAAGGCTTTCTTTTCAACAACCTCAAGAGGAGCAAGGTGAGAAGCAGGAGCACCAGCCCAGAGTGGCGAGCCATACTCCATGAAAGCCTTGCACACCACGATGAGTTTGGTGCAGCTCAGGAATGTCTTAGCATTATGGAGAATACCTCAACGGGGATTAGCCTTTGATGCTTGTTTGATTATATGATACTCCCATGCAAGGTTATGGCAGACAGTGAGGCCAAGGAGTTTTAGCAGAAACTGTACTTCTCCAGGGGCTGTCCAGAGAAGTGGATTGGACAGTTTGATTGTCAATCCTTGTGGAGAGACAAGGTGAGAGTGTGATCCTTCGAAAGAGATTCAGCAGCAGCCAGCCTTTCACAAGAGTAAGGTATCGTTCTGCAAAGGGTGGAGTCAATTAGTCATCAGCAAAATGGTAAAGTTGGTTTTCAAGAGAACCAGACAAATCATTAATATGGATCAAGAATAAAAATGTAAGTCCGAAGATTCTGCTTTCCCAAACACCAGCGTGAAGGGAAATATCTTCACGGGCCACCTGCTGTTTCTGTTCATAGAGGAAAATGGGCAACCACTTGAGCAGAGGCCCTGAATTCTTAATTAACACAACTTAGATATCAAAGTTGGGTGCCATACAGTATATAAGTATCAAAGGCTCGAGAAATATGCAGAGAGATGACCCTAACCTTTTCCATGAGGTTCAGGCATACATCCACTAAAATCTCAGAAAGAGTAACATATATCCAAGGTGGAATGGCTAAGTTAGAAGCCAAACTGGTTGTCAGAGATTATTACCCCCCGTTGGTCCAAAACGGGAGCTTATGGATTGGGTCTTCTCCGGCCATTCGTCGGCAAACATCTCGGATATGTATGGACCGATTTTGGGCATAAAGACAATACATTATGGTATAGATTTGCACATCTGGTGGCCATTTTGTTGCAAAAAACCTGATGTTGAACACGTCCTCAACCATTTCTCGGATATGTATTTACCGATGTTGTTCAAACTTAGCAAGCGTCAAGAAGTGTCAAGCTGGGTAAGAAGCCTCTCCATTGGTGGGTAAGAGGTTCAAATAGTTTAGGGAACATTCTGTAAGGTGGTAAAATGGTGGGTACAGAAAGTGACAAATTTGGGACCTGCATGAAGACAGAGTTCAAGTACTTGACAGCCTTCAAACATCCCGGTAGTTTGCCGTTGACCACCCAACAGTCAAGGCAGGAATTTAGAATTTTGCGAAGGTACCGGCAATACTTCACCAACTCGACATGAAAGATACCATGGGATATTTTAACATCCACTGACAACCAGATCAGCTTAACGTACTTCTGAGGGACGACGCACACATGCATCGCCGTGCATCTGAAACACCATGGGTCACAGTTTATAGCTGGTTCGAGATTCAAACCCAGGATAGAGAGCTCAACTGTGAGTGTGCATATACCTCTAAGCTATCCTGCCAATAATAAATGTAAATACCTTCAGTTATGAAAATATACAATTTCATTATAATACTTGTGATCACATACTAAAATATGCCATTTGTGTCTGTCTGATGAATATTTGACACCAATAAATTCTGTCGTTACTTAGGCAATCTCAACCAAACTTGACAGGATGGCCAAGGGTTACATAACAAAGGTTGTAGCGCATTCATTTGCCCCCCTCCCCCAGGGGGTTTTCTCTCACGAGCGGGTTTTCCCCACCATTGCCGTCAATGGGTTGCGTGTTGAGGTGTATAGCCGTATTAAGTTAGCTTTATCGTGGCGTTTTTCCAAGGCCGCTTCGAATAACAAAACTAACGATAATAGCGTAATATTAATGTTATTACAAAACAATATTAATACCAATAATATCCCACCTCCCCAAGGGGTTTTTCCAGCGTCAACGTATATAAATAGCTTATCATGGCGTTTTCGTGGGAGCAACTGCCTCCACCAGAAGTAATGAACATTAATGAATATTATGAACCACAAACACATATGATTAGCTTTTTAAACAGTCGCTAATGCTGTTTATAACACTAAATGAAGAAATTTGGAGGAATCACGACATGCGTGAGGTAAGTTAAACTTTCAGAACTGAGCGAAGATCTACTGTACTCTAGGTACCCCATAAGTGTTGGGTTAATAACATGACCCTTCCTGGCGCTACCGTGGCGTTTTTCGTAGTGAACTTTTAAAACTCGCTCCTTCTGTTTAACACGAAACTGAAAGGGAGGAAGGCCGGGTTGTGCTCCTTTACCAAGCAGCTAGCTAGCGCTTGCCAAGCCAGCTGTTCCTTAACGGTTTTGAATGGAGTGCTTGCTCAAATGCTTAAACCACTTGGCGATCTCTCCACAAGAAACTTGGTAAATGAACGTGGTAAAATGCCCCTCCCATAGTTAGCGGGTGTAATAGTCAGTAAAACTCAGGAAAAGGTTGAGTGCAATATACTATCCAACCAGTCTGAAACAATCCTGCCGTTTTAAAATTTAATGTACTCTCATGGGAGAACAAGAATGGCCGCACTGTGGTCACAACCTGCGACAAAATCCGGTAACAGGCCGTTTGGGGAACACACATTTTAAAGCACTCTCAAAGGATGACCAGTGTGGTTGGGAAACACACATTTAATGCGCGATTAAGAAATTAACTTGACACCTCCCGAAAGGGCTTCATTAAACATTACTACTAGTACCCGACTGCAAAGCCGCAATGAGCCGGCGAAGCCAAAGCCTCTTGCCACTATTTTACCCATCACTATGGCATCAGTAGGTTAGGTAGTTGGTAGTAGGTAGGTGTAGTAGGTACCGTACCTAGTTCAAAATGACACCATTTGCATTCTGGATGAGATTTAAAAATATCAAATTTCCTTCTTGATTAATTCGGTGAATTCCGTCTCAACTTCGGATATTTCCGGCCGTGAAAAACTATGCCCTACGGCCACGAGATTTCAAAAAAATAATTCTTCGTCAATTTTAGAATATTTGATGCCGTTTTCACCCTCCGAAACGCGGTAAAAAGCTTTTTTGAAATATTTTTTCAAATGCTCGAATCTCATTGGTTCCGGTGTTTGGTGACGATTTTCATTGAAGATAACCAAGGCCCGGGGAACGACGTTGGTCTTAAAGTATTTTAATTACAAATTAGAGGTGCATAAGATTGTGAATCAAAAAAAGACGGGTGAAACAAACTCCTATTGAACTTTTTCTCAATTTTTTATGCCTACTTCCGCATCCGCAAGATGGCGGCCTCCATTGAGTGATTTGGTGCGGCTAAGCTTGGAATTCTCAAAGGATCCAGCAAAATCTGGTTTTTCAACATAATACGTACGCGTTCATTCACAACACCAGCTTCGCCAGCTATTATTCGTATGCTTAATTTTAGAAATTTCGATTTTTATTTATGTTTAAGGGCAGTGTATAATAATTGCAACAAACCCAGGCAATGTATAATTGGCAGAGGCCAACAGGCCTAATGTGTCTGGCCCACCAAAAACGAAGATGGCGGCCATATTTTGTCTCGGTGCTGTGGTGGGTTGACTCAAGCGACATATGTGGGTGTCGTCCGATCAATGGTGCACATTAAAAAAATCTACCATGAACAAGAACACCAACAACAGCAACGACAGCTATTGGAGATGCCTCTTCATGGTGGTTGTACCCCCCCAACGCAAGTCGAGGGCTAAATTTTCCCCATTCTTCCCTGCTGGCCGGATTTGTTCGGGCAACGCGGTCACAGTCAGAGTGCCGATCAGTTCCTGTGGACCGGCCCTTTCCCTCTTGTCCCTCTTATCTCTCTTTTTCTCTGTTTCTCTGTTTCTCTGTTTCTTCTCTTCTCTTCACTTCACTTCTCTTCTCTTCTCTTCTCTTCTCTTCTCTTCTCTTCTCTCTCTCTCTCTCTCTCTCTAACTATGTCGTGGCCCTGACTTTGTGAAGGCTGGGGTACACCTTCTTTGATGTTGGGGTACTCTGGGTCGCTCCTGCGAGATCGATCGGCTGTCTCCGTGCGGCGGCCTTGTTCAAGAGAACTGTCCGGTGCTATACAACAACAACAACAACAACAGCATCACGAAGTAAAAAGTACAATTCAACAATTTACTGACATAGTTGGTCATTTGGCCTTGTGCGCTGAGGGCAATAACCAGGCTTCTGAATGGTTGTTCAAATCCGACTGTATTAAAGATCTTATATAATGTTCTTGCAACATCATGCATGTCTCCTAATGTATGGTACTTGCCCTGCATGAAAAGAAACCCACTTGTCAGACGTTGTAACAAAAACCATAGATCCAAGAAAATTTGAATCAGGCACAATTATGGCTGCAGATGAAGCAGGTGCCAAAGCAGCAAATGGTCATGTTGATTGATGATTGGTCTCACCTTCCTTTATTATGACTGAAGGGCACCTTTGGCAGTGCTTCAAGACGGTGTTTTCTTAATGTTAATTCAACTGATACTTTGCCCTTGTGACACATTTGTGACACAATGATTAACGTTTTAACAACGACTTTCTCTCCCCTCTTTGCTCTGCCAGGATATGATCTCTTCAATTCCTTGTCACGAGATCTACATCACTAGTTAAAAGCAATGCAAACACCCAGTCATTTCTCGCTTCTCCGGTCTTTGAACTGCCTTCCTGGAGACTTTTCCATCCCACTCTTCCCTCAAAAGCTTTAAGCAAGTGGTGCATTACCATCTCATGCCCATTGGTTACCCCCACCCTTACCCACAATATTTTTTATTATCCCATTAACACTTCCTAACCTAACCCTGTTACTTGCAGGCTGCACTGTTTCCTTCCCTTCTCTTTCTCTTATTCTTCTGTTAGTTAATTGGGTTTATTTTATTTATTTATTTATTTATTTATTATGCAAAGTCGAGGCTCGTGGAGGAGCTAGAACATAGAATGGATTAGAACGTAACAGAACAAAAGGAACAGTAGAAAGATAGGGGGGGGGGGGGGGGAACACACCAACAGCAGGAGTGATGGACAAAATAGACAGAGACTTGCAGAAGCAAGGGATGTGGGAAGGAATGAGGGCTAAGGGAGGACATGGGGTAGACAATATGGATCCAGAAGCAAGCTATCAGGAAGGAAAAATAGCGATTTGGAAAGAGGTTGGCTTGTGTAAGGTTACCGGGGGTAGAAAATATCATCGTTTTTGATGGGGAATAATCTGAGATTGTGAGGAAGATACATTTGTGTGGGATTGAGGAGAATGTGGAAGTTGGTTCCACAGGCAGGTAAAAAGAGGAACAAATGAGTAGCGGTGAACAGTGATTCTGGATTTTGGAAATTTTATCAGACAGAAACCTGTGAGTTGCTGGCAAGTTGCGTGCACTCTGCTCGGGGGTGGGGAGGAGGGAGGAAGAAGGGGGATATAACATGGAGAGAGCAGATGGTGCAAGACCAGAAAGGGGCTGAGAGAAGTAGAGAGACTACCGACCTGTCTGCAATGTGAAAGTGATAGGCCCAAAGACATAGACTTAGTTCATTGAGGGAGATTCCAATGAACTTGAAGGCCTTGGTTTCCATGGCGTCAAGCTGAGCAAGGTGTAAGGCAGGGGCATCAGCTCAGTGGGATGAGCCATACCCTGTCAAACTGATAATGAAGGCCTTGTATGTGGATAAGAGTTCAGGTGTGCCACGTCAGGACTTTGCATGACAGAGGATGCCGACTTGGTGAGTGGCTTTGGTGTGGTTTGCCCAAATTAGAAATGTTGTTCTGCCCAAGAATGATCATAGCTGATAGTGAGACCCACCAAGTTGAGTGACTGAACTTCTTCAAGAATATTGAACATAGAAGGGAGGGTATGCCAGACGTTCCTTTCAGATAGAGTGAGAGCATGAGCGTTGGCAGGATTGAAAGACATATTCCTCGTGTTATTATTCTATCAATGTCTGGAGAGTGGGAGGAAGCTGCTGCATGCTTATCTGAAGGATGAGGTATAGAACGGGAGATTGTGAGTCATCAGCAAAGAGATAAAATGGATTTTTCAGAGAGTCAGAGAGATCGTTGATGAAGATTGAGAATATGACTGGGATCAGAGTATTGTCTTGGGGCACTCCAGCCTTGACAGGGAGAAGATATGAAAGGAATCTGTTGAGAGACAGATGTTGGCTATGAGAGTAGAGGAAGTCAGTAAGCCATTTGTGCAGTTGGCCTTGGATGACACAGGCAGATAGCTTGGAGAGTAAGACGGGATGCCAAACTATGTAATGCTCGATATTTGTCTGGAGAGAGGGCATTGATCTCATGTCTGACATTGAGGGCTTCCATCCATTGTTGGGAGAGCAGAAGCAGCATGTCCAAGGTAGAGCAACCTGCTTTGAATCCGATTGATGACCTGAGATTAGGCTGTTGGAGAAATGTAAGGATTTGATGTTAACTGTGATTCTGGATTTCATGACCTTGCTGATGATTGGAAGGAAGCTGATAGATCTGCAGTTATTAAGGCGATCGGTTTTTGTACCTTATGTAGTGCAGTGATGTTGGCAGATTTCCACGCAGATGGAAGATGATCTTAGGCAAATGATAAGGTGAAGAGGGCAGAACTCTGATGGCAAAAGCAGCACAGGATATTTATAGGACACGTGAGCTGATGCCATCCAGTGCATTTGGAGGATCAGAGTCAAGTGTTGCCAGAAACCTTTCCACCTTATCAGGTTGTTGTTGTTTCGTATGCAGCCTGTGGCTTCTGGTTGCATCAATTGTGGAAGTGTGGCTGTGCCGCTGATGAATTGCCCTGTTGCTAGTAAACTGGCACTCATTTTGCCAACCTCGGAAGGGCGACAGGCAAAGTCAACCCACCTGGTGTTATTTCATTGGAACGACAGGGGCTTGAACTCAAGACCCTGAGATATTAAGCCAGCTACCTTAACCGTTAAGCCAACACCAGGCTGCATAATCTAGGAGCAGTTGGCTGTGATAGGGTACGGTGGGTACAGATAGTGAGGGGTTGGGGACACAAGATTTGGAAGCAAACACAGAATTTAGGCATTTGGCATTCTCACGAGCAGAGTCCGCTGTGGTACCATTTGAAGAGAGGGAAGGGATGGAGGGGGAGCATACGCCAGAGATAAACCTAACAAGGCACTATGAGGTTTTAGAGGAGGGAGAGAAGTTTGAAAGTTAAATCCTAGGTTGGAGAGATGTTCTTTTCAGGCTCTCCTGAGAGTGAACACACACTTGTTGGGGGCTTCGTATAATGATCTATATTGCGTTCAGTCGGGTTTACCTTCCGGGAAGAGAAGACAAGCTGTTTCAAGGCAACGGCCTCAGCACAGGATTCAGTGTACCATTAGTGGGAAGTAGGGAATGATACCTGAAGATGAGATGAGATGAATCTGCACATAAGAGAGAGCAGGCTTCTCTGGAAAAATTCCCAGGCTGAGTTACTATCAAGGGCAGTAGATATGGGAGACCAGTCCTTAAGAGAGATGGCTGCTTGTGTCCCTCCCAATCTGCCTGAGTGAAATGCCAGACTCATCCGGTGCTGAGGCAGCTCTCTGAGAATAGCCAGAGAGATGTCGACTCTCACAAGCAAATGATCAGATGAACCAATTGGAGAAGAGGAAGAGCGGGAGACATTAGTGGGAAAGTTAGTCATTACCAAGTCCAGAATGGAGGATTATCTATTGAAAGAAATCCGGATGGGAAAGTTTAAAGATTGAGTAAGTCCCATGGAGTCACAGAAGTCCTTCGCTGAAGTTCTATGGCTGGTGAGAGGTACCAACACACAGACAATCAGCATGGTGACAATGGGAATCACCGTGTGTGTGAGGGAGAGGGAGAGGGAGAGGGAGAGGGAGAGGGAGAGAGAGAGAGGGAGAGAGGGAGAGAGGGGGAGAGAGAGGGAGAGAGAGAGAGAGAGAGAGAGAGGGAGGGAGAGGGAGAGGGAGAGGGAGAGAGAGAGAGAGAGAGAGAGAGAGAGAGACTTTTTGACTTTTGAAGTCCTTTTATTATCAAAATAATACAAAAAAAATGTATTTATATCTTTACACCAACCATAAATACATGAAAAAGCAATGAAACGAAAAGGTTACAGAAGTATCACGGCACACAATTTGCCAAAATAAACCATTAACTTTGTACAACCTACAAAATTATTACCAGTTGGTTCTCACGAACCTCACACAACCCTTCATGACAAAGTATTGGTGAATTCATCAAGATTGTTTGCATCCTTATAGAAACAAAACTCTAGTTTAAGTCTTGCTGACACGAGGGCATTGAAAAACAACATTACATTGCATTCCCCGGCAGGTTTACCGTTCAATTTCTCCCTTCTTGAGAGATATATTGCCAGCTTGGCTGTTGCGACAAGAAACCTCATTAACATATTTTCCTTGCTTGACTTGGCATTAAAGCCGAAAATAAAAGAACGCAACGAGAAAACAACCTTCATTCTGTGTGCCACAAGATTAAACCACCGAAACAAAGGAACCAATCTCACACAATTAATGAAGGCGTGGAACACGTCCTCCGTACATATGCAGAATGGGCAACATGTGGATGTAGGAGAGAAATGGTTGATTAACTTATTGGAGGGGACTATCCAGTGGATCAGTCTCCATTGGAGATCACCAGATCTTTTACTTACGAGCTTGCTATACATGGAGTTCCATACAGGTTCAGAGGGGGGTCCCACAGGCAACAGTCTCTTCCACCGGATTACTCCATTTAGTGGCATATCCCCCAGCAGTAACTTGACACATGACTTGTATAGCTCTTTACTGCTAGTCTCTTGAAAGGGGCTTATCCCCATGCTAACCGGGGGTAAGTCTTCCAACTTGAAGTGCACCAGTAACCCAGGAAAAACCCACTCATCGTGCAATGGTTCGAGCTCGTGGGACCAGCATACTCTCAGCCGTACCCCTATTCGTATCACCTCTCTCAACACTTTTGCAGTCACTCTTTCGGACCAAATTCCTGCTAGCTCGGCTACTTCTCGAGCTGATTTCCACCCGCAACCTGAAACTTGCCGGAGGTGCCATACTTTTGTGATGCCGGCAATTATGAAATGCTGGCAGAGGTCCCTACTTTTGGGTATGTTTGGGAAAAGCCGATTGCAGAACAAAGGCTCTTGTGCAAACATATGGATGTCGTAGTTGTCTTCTTGACGGCACACTGTGAGGTTCTGCCAAGCATTCAACACACACTGATAAAAAACAGGAAGAGGAGATGTGTCAACTTGTTGAAGCAGGACCAAGAAACATTCGCGGCCATATCCCAGCCCGCCAGCTTGCCGCAAAATGTGGGTGGCCAAAACATGGTTTGGTAATTGTTCTTTCACCAAAAGTTTTTGCACAGTGCATAGCCGAAAGGCCATTATGCGGCTCCTGATGTCGACCAACTCTGGCCACCCTCGGCCAATGGACGGCATACAACATTTGGCCGTAACCAGTGATGCCCTCCCCAAAAGAACTCCAACAGTTGCCTTTGCACTTCCTTCACCAAGCCTTCTGGTGGTTGCAGGCAGATGAATCTGTGCCACAAGAAGGAGGCGACGAGGTTCTTGACTACCAAAACTCGGCTCTTATACGAAAGGTGAGGCAGGGCTCTCCTCCATCTACTCAATCTCTTTTTTACGCATTCAGCGACACCTTCCCAGTTTTTCTGGCCGTACTGTGGGGATCCAAGGAACACTCCAAGATAGCGAACACCTCCATCCACCCACTTTAAACTTGCAGGAAGGTGTATTGGCGGGTCTTGCGCCATTCTAGATGCACTGTCCCTGACAGAGGGAACCCATAGCGCTTTGCTCTTTTCCCAGTTGCACTTCAACGAGGAAGCTAAACCAAACAAATGTAGGCACTTAGCCAGAGCTGCAATGTCGTTATTGTTTTTAACAATGATTGCAACATCATCAGCATACGCCGATACGACAACTGGAGGATGATCAGGAGATATACTCATTCCAGAAACGTTATTCCTTAGTAACACGAGAAGTGATTCCATTACAAGGGTGAACAGTAAGCCGGAGACAGGGCAACCTTGCCTTACCCCCCTTTGAACCTGTATGGGAGAACAAAGCTCATTGTTCACCTTAACTAAACTGAATATATTGTTGTACAATAAAGCAATATAAGTTCTGAAATTATCTCCAAATCCACAGGCTTCAAGCACATGATTCAAAAAGACATGATCGATGCTATCAAAAGCCTTTTCTAAATCAAGAAAAATTATACCAAAGTCATTCTGCACACAGTTGCCATCTATGAGATCTCTAATGAAAAATATGTTGTCATACATAGATCTACCTGGAATACAATAACTCTGATCAGGGTGAACCAAATCGCAAATTACCCTTTTAGCTCGATTCGCCAGAACTTTTGAAAGGATTTTATAATCAGTGCATAGTAGAGAAACAGGTCTCCAATTCTTCATTTGTCGCAAATCACCAGCCTTTGGAAGAAGGGACATCACCGCTCTTCTCAAACTTAAAGGCAATTCTCCATGAGTCAGTGATGATTCAAGAACATGCATCAGTTCTGGACCTAATAGTTCCCAAAATTCCACATAAAATTCAGCCGGCAGACCATCGATTCCAGGGGCTCTTCCCGAGTCCATTCCAGCCAGGGCTTGCGTTAACTCCTCGAGCGTAATTGGCGAGTCCATATCCAGCCGCTGGGACTCGGTTAACGAGGATAGGTGAGGGGTTAAAAGTCTCATTGTTTCATCACAAACAACCTGTTTTGAAAACAGTTTGGAAAAGAAGTCTTGAACACATAACCGTCTGTCTCTGGGATTTACAACGACAGCTCCGCCAGGATTAATTACAGAAAAAATGTTCTTGGGTGCTTTACTGACAGAGTCCAGACAAAAAAAAGCTTTACTAGGGGTATCTAAAACCTTTAAGTTCTTAACCCTTAGTCTGAGCAACAACCCTGCTGCTTTCTCCTGGATTAACTCTCTCAGCTGAGTCTTCTTTTCTAGTAATAACTGGAAGTTTCTTGCATTATTATTTTTAGCAAGTTTACCTTCGAGCTGTACATGTCAGCTTCCAAACAAGTCATTGTTATATTCTTAACATTTGTAATGTTTGCTCTAAACTGTTGACAAAACACCCGAATCTGGGCTTTCGTATTGTCCCACCAAAGATTAACTGAAGAAAAAGAGGGCTTTCTTTGGATTTGATTAGCCCAGAAAACTTGGAAGGCTTCTTTAAATAGACCATCTTCTAGAAGGCTGGTATTAAATTTCCAGTATGCACTTTTATTTATTGACTGAGGAAAATGAAACCCCATGGTTACTAAATGATGGTCTGAGAATATTGACGGAAAATAATCTGGAGAGACTATAGCGTTTCTAAAAGGTGAGTTTATATACCATCGGTCGAGTCTCGCAAAGGACACTCTTCCTCTAGTGATGCGGCTCCAGGTGAACTGAGGTTCATTGGGGAAAAGTACCCTCCATACATCTAGCAAACCAACCCGAGAAAGGAAAAGGGATAAATCAATACATGATTCGGGATGAGGTTCTGCCGAGTTCCTGTCCATTACAGGTTCAAAGGTACAGTTAAAATCACCCCCGATACACACACATTGGTTTAGATCAACTGTCTGCAGGTGATTAATCACAGACGCAAAGAAAGCTTTCCGTTCTGTGCTCTCACTTGGTGCGTACACATTGAATAATGTGAAATGGAAATTATTAACCTCCAGTTCAAGAGAGCTGAATCGGCCTTTAATGATCTCCTGGAAGAGGATTGACTCAGGTACTAGCCCTGGTCGAAGTACGAAAGCAACACCTGCCGAAAAGGAAGACAGGTTGCTAAAAAAGCACTGTCCCCCAAAAACGCGACACCAATCATATTCTACGTTTTGGGTGATGTGCGTTTCCTGCAGTAAAAGTACATCGACATTTTTGCGCCGAAACAAACTTTGCACTTGAGCTTGGCGGTTTGGGTTTGCACCTCCACCATTAATGTTCAAGGTGCAAAAGGTAATTTGCTTCATTCCTTATCAAAAGGTTTGATTGGGTGTTGCGAAATCTCAAGACTGGCTTTTGTAATAAATTTCCTGAGTCGGTGAAATTGTGACCTTGTTAGTGGAAATTCTTTGCCCTTTCTTGTTATTTCCTTTGCTGATTGAATAAATGAACCTAAATCAGGAAATGTATCCCTGATAACTGCATTTCGCTGTCTGTAGGTTTCATTCAGAAAGGAGAGTACGAGTTGAGGAGATATCATTGGCTGACTCAACTGAGACTGAGAAAACTCAGGCACCTCGTCATCCTCATCAGATTCCGACAAGTCTGACAAGGTCCCTCCAGGATCGAGGATGTCGGCCTCCGTGGTCACTATGGGAATTGTCAGTATCTCTGGGGATTCGCTGGAGAGCTCCACTGTACGATCCACGATGCCATGGTGATATTTGTGCTCATCAGAAGTTGAAGCCTCGGTTTCATCCTCTTGTGGAGCACAATCTACCGAATCGATGAGCGACTCGGTAACACAGTTTTGAATCTGCCTCGGTAGAGCAGCACTGTAGAGGGATGAGTCAGTCACTGTCTGCTCGTTCACAGTGACTGATGTCAATGATCGTAATGGTTCGTTCGAGGGTTTATCAACATATTCAGCGTTGCAACTTATTTCACCCATATCGCAATTTGCGTCCACAGAGTTTGTACACAAACTTTCAGACATATTATCCTCAATTGCAGCACCCGATTCACCATCCTTTTTTTCAAACCCGATGGAAGCATGAGGAACACATTGAGGTGTGTGTTCAGCTACACTGGCCTTCTCCAATACCACCTTTTTTGGATTACTGGTAGAAAAATTATCAACCGACGCCCTTCGTTTTTTAGAACCAATAATAGGGTCCTCCTCCATTCCTTCACGACATGAGGGAATCGCAGCAAAGGTTGTGCGAGTTGGGGTCGCTTCGGTTTCTGTGACAGGAAGTGAAGTGCGATCGTTTTCTAGACTCGGGATATGCGCATCGATGCTGCTATTGTTCGTCTCACTGCAGGAGGGAACAGCAGGAACCGGTAAACTCACAGGATTAACTCCAGTCGGTTGAATAGGAACACGAGTATTATCATTTTTACAATCGGTGTATGCGTGGCCATTTTCCCCACACTTTGAACACGAAACCTTGGGACAAAAACGTTTAACGTGACCAAAGGCTCCACAGTGAAAGCACGTTAGTGAGGCTGACGAGGCGTACATTTGATACTCCCGATCGTCGGATTTTACTTTAAATGAAATATTTAACCCTGTATCATCACCACGATCGGGAAGTACCATGTAAACTTGGCGACGGAAACTCATAACGTGTTTTATCCTCTCGTCTCGGCTCTTCAGAGGGATCATGGACATTCTCGACACAGCTGTTCCATAACGAGAAAGGACTGACATTAGTTTGTCGTTTGATATAAATGGTGGTATGTTTGATACAACGATTTTCATTGCTGGAGTATCCATGGGGGACGCTAACATAAAAACACCACCTTCTGTGGTTAAACCTGCACTCACGACGTCGTGAACAAAGTTTTCTTCGGACAGGAAAATAACAACTTTTTGATTCATTCGTGAGGCAGCTCGGACATGCTCGCACCCGATTATTTTCCCACTGCGAGTACCACATCCTCAGTGAGGACTCCTTCTGGTGGAACACACACAAATGCATGCTTCCTCGTTAGGCTATCGAACGCCTCTAACCGAGAGCGTGCATTCGCCATACCAGCGAATTCAACACCCCCCACTTGTCCGAACCGGACAAGAAGGTATCAAACCTAAATAATTGAACTAAAGTAAGTAATAAACGTGCATTATAAGCACAAAAATGGCTTACAAAACGCCGTCAAAGCCAGTAGGCCGCACCCAAAATGGGCCCGCTCTCAATCCTCTCTCTCTCGAAGACAAAGGTGTAGAACGGATGAAAACAAAATGCCAAAGTACACAGGATAGGAAGGAGAGGGAGGGGGGGGGGGCAGGGGAGGGCAGGAGAGGAGGAAAACTCACAAAGAACTCACTACAACACAGAGCAGTTGCTCACAGCCGCCGTGACGCCACGCCCACCACAAACGGCCTGGAGAGAGAGAGAGAGAGAGAGAGAGAGAGAGAGAGAGAGAGAGAGAGAGAGAGAGAGAGATAGAAATATATAGGTAGGTAGGTAGATAGATATATGGGATGAGTGGTTAAAAGTTGGTCCATGTTGCGCCTGACCGAGAAATGCAAATGGATTTGTCACTGTTGGGAGGACGGTACAACACAAACAAACAAGAGGTGGGGGCGGAGGGGAAGTCGCATCCAATGGTACTCCTTGGGGTTGCGAGGATAAAGTGCAACTCTTCTGAGAGGACGGAGTTCAAGCCTATCAAACCGGAGGAGACAATAGCCAGGGATAGACACCAAGGAGTCAGGGGGATGTGTTGCGGTAGGAAGGATTCTATAAAACAGATGAGGTCCAGTTTTATCAGCAGTAGCCTAGATTGAGAGATGTCAGGTCGGAACGGAAGCCTTGGATATTTCAGGTCTACACAGTTAAGGACGGGTAGGAGGTTTGTTGGCAGGGTGCAGGAATGCGGAAAGGAGTTCGGAGATGAGGCGAGGCAACAGGGAAGCTGGGATGGGAGGAAGATGGGGAAGATGGGAGGAGGTGTGGCGAGGGGGAAGATGGGAGATGGTAGGCAAAGGTGGGCGGTCCGCTTCGAAAGTCCGCGTTTCCGCTTATCCGCTGCAGCGGACTAACGTTTTCGAAGCGGATAAGCGGATCGGAACAACCCCCGGAAACCGAAGCGGATAAGCGTAAGCGGACTACCGAAAAATTAAAGCGCATCGCGATTCGCCAAATCAGCTGTTAGCCTGAGCCGTTACTCTAGAATTGTGAATATTTATTTAAGTGAATAATAAGTGAAACCCTAACAACTCGGCTCTCGCCCAATCTCTTCCCGCTCGAGTTCCGTGATGCTTGGGTAACTCTATTTCTCAGGCATAACACGCCGCTCCCGAGCTCTGCCTCGGTCGAGCGCGTGTTCAGCTACGGGTCGGACATCCTCAGGCCTAAGAGGTCGGCCCTGGCTGCACCGAACTTCGAGGCCCTCGTCTTCATGAAGGGCAACCTCCAAATCCTCAAGAAGGCCCACGAGGTGGAGGAGGAAGACGAGGACTAGTCAACAGACTGCTAGTCTGTTGACTAGTAGACTCTCTTGTCAAAGAAAGGACGGGCAAATTGATTTTTCTTTAATGTAACTTGCATATATTAAAATTATATTTAAATTAACTGTAGAGTAGAGTAGAGTCGAGTGGAAAACTTTATTTCAATAAATTTTGAATAAATTTTATTTAAATAAAAATGTATATTTTTGATCTTAAAAGCTTTGTTTGTCTTTGTAGTAGTTAGAAATGGCTATTTAGGCTTAAAAAGCATTAAATTCCCTTTAGAAACGTCAAAAATCGCTTTAAAAACGTCGAAGCGCTTTAAAAAAATCGAATCGAAGCGGATAAGCGGATAAGCGGTAAGCGGACTAAGATTTTCGGCCGCTGAAGCGGATAAGCGAATCGGACTACACGGGCTGGCGGAGCGGATAAGCGGAAGCGGACTTAAAATTTTCCGAATCGCGCCCACCTCTGATGGTAGGGCGATGGCGGAAGATGGGAAGGGGCGTGGTGATGAGGTAGCTCTGAAGGTTGGGGTGCACTGATCTCTAAACTAACTGGATAGGAAGGGAAGCTCATTTTTTGAAGCCATTTGTCCACCATCTTTGTTCCCCCACGATTCCCCAAAACGAATGTCATTTACCGATGTAATGTGATTCCTCTTCTTCATTCTAATCGACCGCTACGGTTTTTATAACCGGAAGCAGGGTACGATGGCATTTCATCAATCCTGTAATAATGCTTTTTCAACCCTGGAACGGATTAAAATCAATTCGGAATGGAATAAAATAAAGTGGGAAGGTGGAATTTTCGTAGGAAATATGCTGATAATTAAATATTAAATTCTTTAGAATTCCCTCTAATTAAATATTAAATAAATTAAATATTCTAATAATAAATAATAATATTAAATATTAAATAATTAATTAATTAAATATAATTAAATAAATTAAATTAAATATTAAATAATATTAATATTAATATTAAATATTAATAGTAATTAAATATTCTTTAAAAATTTAAAGAATAGGAAAATAGGACTGCGTTTACTTTTCCATGGCTGATAATATAACATGGAGCTGCAAACTAAATTGATATGTTAATACCTTGTATACCATATTTGTGGTCAAGTGTTGGTTTTGTTTTGTTTTGTTTTTTCATTCCACATGGCACAATATTCTTGCTGAAGTGAGTACCATTGAAAATAAATTGCATCCATTTGTCAAAGAATCAGAATCAGAAGAGTATAGTGAAAACAAACTTCTGAGTTATACTCTGGGCAGAGAAACTGTAAAGTATCTCGACAAACGACGATCAATTGTCGTACACGTTCATTCACTCTGCCGATACAGGCCCGATTCACCTCAGCGCCATCCGAGCTCGCGCGTTGCGATACAATGCCGTCACGGTGTAGGGATACCATGCGGTCACGGTGTAGGGATACCATGCGGTCACGGTGTAGGGATACAACGGTGAATATTTGCACTTCATACATGATGTTGCCAAAGCACTTCATACATCCTCCCCTTTAAGTCCAAAATTACCAAGAGCAATACGTGCTAGATTTCAAGAATTGACATTTCAAAAGCAACATTTCCAAAACATGTGAAAATATGTGTGCAAACGATTATGAGAATAATGAAAATACGTGAAAATAGAACACGTGTCACTGTGAAAATAGAACATGTGTCACCGTGAAAAAAAACATCTTCAAAGATTCAACCGGTCGGGTGCTTTTCTCTCATGCATTGAGCGTCGCGGTGTACCAGTGGATACAGAGTCCGAGGTGATCCCTTTGGGTGGCGATGTACCAGTGGATACAGAGTCCGAGGTGATCCCTTTGGGTGGCGGTGTACCAGTGGATACAGAGTCCGAGGTGATCCCTTTGGGTGGCGGTGTACCAGTGGATACAGAGTCCGAGGTGATCCCTTTGGGTGGCGGTGTACCAGTGGATACAGAGTCCGAGGTGATTCCTTTGGGTCGCAGTGTACCAGTGGATACAGAGTCCGAGGTGATTCCTTTGGTCTCCACGAAGAGTGTAGCGTTCGCAGAGGTTTTTGGGGCATCCGAGCCGGCTGGAGCGGCCACGACGATCTCCGGCAGTGGTGGGTCGAACTGTTGTCCTGACTGTGACGATGCTGCAGGCTCTATCGACTCACAGTGACGGTAGGTTATGTGGTCCTGATGTCGACGAATTTCGCGGCCATCCTGCAGGCGAATCACACAGGACTGTGGACCTGGCTTCTCGATGATGTCCCCCGGTAGCCACGTTGCACCTGCACCAAAATTTCGGGCAAACACTGGATCTCCAATGTTGATACATCGACTGTTGGACGTCTTATCGTGCACCAACTTTTGATTAAGCTGTCTCTGATAAACGTTTGATGATATGTCTGGTTTGAGATTGTCAAGTGTCGATCTCACGTGTCGTTTCATCAATAAATCAGACGGAGCTGCACCGGTTGTTGATTGTGGTGTGATGCGGTATTTGAACAGGAGACAAGACAGCTTTGTTTCCAGGCTTCCCTCCTGAAGTTTCTGCAATCCGGATTTGATGATTCCCACGGATCGTTTGGCCAAGCCATTTGAAGCCTGGTGATGTGGGCTGACAAACTTATGTTTGATGCCGTTCCGACGTGTGAACTCGGCAAACTTGGTACTGGAAAAACACGAACCGTTATCACTCACAATCATCCTGGGCAGACCATGAGTGGCGAAACAGCGTCTGAGTCTTTCGATGACAATGGCTGACGTAGTACCACGCGTCACATAGGCATCAATCCATTTTGTGTGCGCGTCCGTAATTATTAGAATCATGCTGCCGTTAATAGGCCCGGCATAATCGAGATGCAGGCGATGCCACGGTTCGCTGGGCCATTCCCAGGGATGGTGGCGCTTTCGCAGGTGTATTCCGGGTGCTCTGGCAGGGGTAACAATGTCGAACATGATGTTCGATATCAGCATCAAGATTCGGCCACCACACATAGTTTCTGGCGAGTGACTTCATCTTCACAATCCCGGGGTGACAGTCATGGATTTCATCCATGACCCTGGAACGCAGATTTTTCGGGATCACGACACGACATTCCCAGAGTAGGCAACCATTTTCCACGCTGAGTTCATTTTCACGTGCTTTAAAAGCCGCAAAATCTGGGTCACCCTCAGGTAGCAAATGCCATCCAAGCTGTACAGCCTGGACAGTTCTGGACAGAATGGGGTCTCGTCGAGTATGAGTGCGGATCTGGCCGGAATCGACAGCACAATCTTCCAGATGATCCATCAGTGCGATAATGGATCCTGGTGTAGGCGAATCATCAACGGATTCTGGAAGGGGTAACCGACTCATGGCATCTGCATTTGTGAAAGACGAACCGGGCTTATAACATATGGTGTAGTCATAAGCAGCAAGAAACAGGGACCAGCGGATGATCCTGGGCGGTAGTGTGTCAGATGTCGCCTTAGTTGGATCAAACAGACTGATCAGCGGCTTGTGATCAGTGCGAATCGTGAAATGATGTCCAAGAAGGTACTGGCGAAATTTGCTGATGCCGAAAACGATTCCCAATCCTTCCTTGTCAAGTTGGGAATAGTTCTTCTCTGCCGGGGACAACGTTCTGGATGCAAATGCAACCGGTCTTTCCGTACCATCAGGCATCACGTGTGATAATACACTCCCCACTCCATACCGACAGGCATCGCATGTCAGCACAAGATCCTTCTCTGGATCAAAATGAACGAGAACATTGGACGATTTGAGCAGATCCTTAGAGGTCTGGAATGCTGATTGTTCAGTAGACCCCCAACTCCAGGAGACTCCTTTCCTCAAAAGCCGATAAAGGGGGCCCAAAACGTCGGTCACATTCGGGATGTAACGACCATAGAACTGAAGCAAACCGAGGTATGACTTCAATTCGGTCACGTCTCGTGGAGCAGGAGCATCCTTGATAGCTCGGACTTTCTCATCTGTCGGGTGTAGACCCTCGGCATCAATCGTATGACCCAGGTACGTGACTGATGGCACCATAAACTTGCACTTGTATTGACGCAAACGTAGGCCGGAGTCCGAAATCTTCTTCAGAACTCTCTCTAGGTTTTGTAGATGTTCCGCGTCCGTACGACCAGTAACCAGAATATCATCCTGGTAACAAACGACGTTGCGTTCGGCGGCAAACAAACTGTCCATGACACGCTGATAAATTCCAGGTGCAGATTTCACTCCAAAACTGAGTCGGTGGTACCTGCACAACCCACGATGCGTGTTGATGGTAAGATACTGTTTCAAATTCTCGTCCAAGCGGAGCTGGAGATAGGCGGATTTGAGATCGAGTTTCGTAAAAGTCTTGCCTCCCGTGAGACGAGCATAGACGTCTTCGATCCTCGGGATTGGATATTTATCCAATGAAGAACACTTGTTCACGGTCATTTTATAATCTCCACATATGCGGATGGACTGGTCCGATTTTATGACTGGAACGATGGGCGCCGCCCATTCGGCATACTGGATTTGCTCGATGATCCCCAGATTTTCAAGATGATCCAGTTCCTTATCAATCCGCTCCCGCAGGGCGAAAGGGACTGGGCGAGCCCTGCAAAATATAGGATTGGCATCCCTGTCAACCCTGAGTTTAGCCGTATGTCCTTTCAAGGTTCCAAGCTCATCCTTGAAGACATCCGGGTACGTATCCAGCACATTTTTGAGTGTGTATGCTGCGGTAGGAGAAATGTTGGCTGCCCGGAGTTGATGAATGCTTTCCCACTTCAGTCGAATTATACTCAACCAGTTCCTGCCGAGTAAGGAAGGGCCCTTTCCAGGAATGACGATCAGGGTAGGTGAAACTCACGGTTATCGTAGCCCACCGTGACGTCACATGTACCGCAGGGAACAATCTTCTCACCTGTAGAGGTGGAGAGTCCATAGGTAGTAGGTTTCAGATGGGGTCGGTCAGCATCACTCCACAGGTTTGTGAAAACAGCATGGCTGATGAGCGAGACGGCCGCACCAGTGTCGACTTCCATTTGCAATGGTCGATTGTTGACGACAACATTGGCAAGAAGAGGGTCCCGCCTATGGTGAGAATCGATATGAAGCAGGTCATACGATTCTGAGTTGTCTGAAACAGAGCTCACCTGGTCAAGCTCAGGTTCCTCCGAACCGATAAACTGATGAATCTTGTCAGCAGCTTTTCCTTTTCCCGATTTGCGAGTGATGCAAGCTGGAGCAATATGGCCAGTTTTCGAACAGAAATGGCAGGTTGCATCTTTGAACCGACACGTCTCCGCAGGGTGCTTTCCGTTGCACCGAAAACATTTGTTGTGGGGTTGAGACTGCACTGGCTTTTGACGAAGAGACTTGTTCCAACGTTTTGGCTGAAGATGATCCAACCGATTCACAGCAGGGTGGGTACCAGATGAGCGAGTGGCACCGATGCTTGTAGCGTTGCGTTCAGCACTTTCCATGGAAATGGCGGTGTCTCTGGCATTTTGGAACGTCATATCGCAGTTAGCCTGGTGTTGGGCTCGCGGCTAGGGTGCCGGCTTAGGATCCTAGGATCCTGGGTTCGAATCCCGGTCGATCGCTGAATTAACACCAGGGGGGTTGACTCAGCCTGTCATCCTTCCGAGGTCGGCTAATTGAGTACCAGTTCCCTGGTAATTCCCTGTTTGTCGTTAAAGGCGGCAAAAAGGGTTGGCGTCAGGAAGGGCATCCGGCCGTAAAACATTGCTTCAAAATCGGGACCAAAAAACAACAACAACCGCGGTTCCCGAAAAAGGCCAACCCCCGCTTTGCGGGGAAAAATGGCCTCTAAAGGTGGTTATAGTCTTCTCTCCGCAAGCAGGCGTCTACGAGTGCGGTCATCGGACATGCCAACCACCAGCAAATCACGGAGCATGTCATCAATCGTGTCCCCAAACTCACACAGATGTGACAGTTTTTTGAGGTGTGCAATGAAGTCTGCGATCGACTGACCTTGCTGCTGTCTGCACATGTAAAAATTAAACCGACACAGGATGACTGAAGGAGATGGATTACAATGCTCCTTCAAAGCGGCCTTGAGCTCTGCATACGTGAGCTCTTGGATTGTCCGAGGCCGAATCAGGTTTTTAACGAGTGTGAACGTCTCACCCCCGCAAACGGACAGGAAGACGGCCTTCATCCGGGCTTCGGTCGCGATGCCGTTCGCCTCGAAGTAGAAAGACAACCGCTCAGAATACGTGTCAAAATCCCCCTCATGAGGGTCGAATTCATCGATATGGCCGAAAGAAGTCATGGTCTAGATGTTTATCCTCGTCGCCATGTAAAGTATCTCGACAAACGACGATCAATTGTCGTACACGTTTATTCACTCTGCCGATACAGGCCTGATTCACCTCAGCGCCATCCGAGCTCGCGCGTAGTGATACAATGCCGTCACGGTGTAGGGATACAACGGTGATTATTTGCACTTCATACATGACAGAAACATGATGGTCAGAGTAAATATTTTTGTTATTCTCCTCCAAGACATGTCAGGATATTGCCAAATTATGATAAATTATAATTACAGAATATAAAATAGCAACATGTGTACAGGACGGCATCTTTCCTCACAGCAACTTGCTGTCTAAAGTCAATTTGAATCGAATGTTTTGTTGAAATTTCGATTAAATTATTTTATAAAATATAGCAGGCATTGACTTTTGATAAAGACAATGAATGGACGCAGATTTTCTGGGGGAACCAATATGGCGACGAATCTACTTCCGGTGACTTCACAGCGAATGGACCGATTAGCGTTGATTTGGCGTCGAGCCTCCATAGTGGGGGGGCCAATGTAGCAGATTGAAATGCCCGGTGAAATTGCTTGTTAATTTTTGGACACTGGTTGGGCTGTCTTTAGGGATGATATAAGTTCTAGAAAAAATATGTCTCCAATTGTTTCAAGTTCTTTATGGCGGCCATTTTGGATTTTCAAAATGGCGGATGTCGAAAACGTAAAATTCCATTATCTTGGCTTCTAAATGACCTAGAGTTTCGATTCTGGTGTCCAGTTGTACATTTTTGGGGATAGAGAATTGAATGAAACCTTCTTTAATAACCTACAAGGGATAAAAATAGGTTTTTATGGCACAGCCGAACCAGTGTCCAAAATCTAACTTAATGCACATCTATCTTAATTGTTATTTGTTATTTGTATGTTCCAGATTCGTGACCCTGAGCTATGATGGAGCCAAAAAGCAAGAAAACCAAGAAAGAAACTGATTTCACACTTTGCATTCAGTGCCAGGATCCCCAAGGTGCACTAGTGACTGAGCCAGCACTGGGCTCATATGCAAAGTTTCTCCAGTTCATCCAGGAGAGGGCACGATATGGTGATGCCGACTTCAAACAGATCAGCGAACGATTAAGCTGTTTCACTGCCACTGACTTGAGGAACAATAAAGCAAAGTGGCACCGGGCATGTTATGGATCTACATGCAACACTGCTCACCTGGAGCGTGCTAGAGTTCGCCACCAGAAAGCCTGCGAACATGGCGACACCCAGCATCTTCATAAGAGGTGTGGACGTCCTTCTTCTGCACCTGCCGCTGCAAGTACCTCAGGTTCTACGCAAGACGAGACTCTTCGCTTCACACGTTCATCATCAACTCCATTCAACAGAGACCTTTGTTTCTTCTGTCAAGAGGTCACTAAGGAAAGTGTACATGTTGTATGCACGTTCAACGCAGGTAAACAGCTGAAGAAAGCTGTTGAAGAAGGCAGCAACCACAAGTGGAAAGTTCAGCTGAGTGCTGCCATCAGTGCACATGATGCTCATGCGATCGACGTCAAGTATCATCTCCCATGCTGGGTGCAGAATGTCCAACGTGCTCCCAAGAGTGGGACATCAAGTGATGACAAAGAACACATACTGCAAGAAACTAATGTTATCAAAATAGCCGCAGACATTGAGTTTGTCAGCCTTGTTCGCTCTCTACTCCAAGCTGGTGAAATTCTCAACATGTCTGACCTGAAGTCGGTTTACTCCAGGATTCTTGACAATAATGGTGTGCACAATGTCCCATCACCTACTACCCAAGGCATGAAGGAGAAAATCAACTCTCACATTGATGACGTTCACTTCATGAAACCAAAACGTCGAAACGAGTCAGACTGTGTATTCTCCACTGCCGTGCGTGATGCAGCTGTCGAAGATGCAATGACGAAGACAAATGAAAAAAACATCGAACAACTGTTTGAGAGTGCCTCTGTTCTCCGCAGTGCCATTGCTTGTCAGAACAAGCACCCATGGCAATTTGAAGGAGAAATGAACACTGATGATGCTGAAAAGCATGTACCCAAAGTACTCTATGCTTTCCTCCGCTGGCTACTGGAAGGACCAGCCACGAGCATTGAGCCAGAGACTATGCGACGGACACAGTGTGGCTACTTTCACGCACAATCATGCGAACAGCTGAAGCTGAGGACGTACAAGACGACATCATCCCACCAGATGACCAGCTGCAAGCTGCAGAACCCCAGCATGCTGACCCTGTTGGGTCACTCGTCCACGATCCAAAACAACCACCTGGCAGTAGGATCAAGCATCACGATATCCCAACTTGGACAGCCTACAACTCACTGCTCTCCTCTTCGAAGCCTCTGACAGAGGTCAACGCCCTGCCATTGGTAGCAGCACCAGCCCATGAATGGCAAACACTGATAACAGTCTTGAAACAGACACAGCAAATCAACTGCATGGTCATGGGTCCCGATAGGAAGACAGTGATCACCTTAGACATGGCCCTGTATGAGCGAGCCAAACAGCTGGAGATGACCAGAGATGACTGCAAAGGCAAGTGGGTACTGCGACTAGGGGAGATGCACACTGTGATGGCTGCACTGAGGGCTGCTGGGAATGCCATAGAGGACAGTGGTCTTGACGAGGCTTGGTCTGAGGCTGATATCTATGGCCCAACAACGACCAGACAAATACTGGAAGCCAAGCACATGAAGAGGGCTTTGGAGGCCCACATCACCACTGTCCAAGCCCTCTTCGACCTCTATGTGGACGAATTCTTCCAAGAGCATCCCCATCTGAGGGGCCCATGTACCCAGTCAGCACAACAGGTTGCCCAGAGCTGTCATCTACACAACCGAGAGGAGATGACAAGCGCGCAGAACAACATGCTAGCTGTCCTCGAGTCAAACGAAGTCCTGGAGGCCATGGCAAAGTTTGATGAGAGGAAAGAAGCCAAGAGTCCACTGTTCAAGTTTGTGCGACGCTACATGCGGATGATAATGCTGATATACACATTCATCCGTGCCACCCGTGATGGACAATTTGAGCTTCACCTGTCTTCACTGGATGAGATGTGCATATACTTCTTTGCACATGACAAACAGAAATATGCCAGGCTGACTCCCCGGTACCTTGCAGAGATGAAGGCCCTGAAGATGACAGATCCAGGGATCTACCAAGAGTTCATGGATGGGAACTTCAGTGTCCATAAGAATGAAATCCCCTTCTGTGCTGTAGGTGTGGACCATGCACTGGAGCACATCAACAGGATCATGAAGGTGACAGGGGGTATTGTGGGCATTACCCAGAATGCCAGTGCCCGCGAAAGGTTCTTTCTGACAGCACCAGAGCTGAGTAGGCTTGCTGAAGAAGCCTGTCAGATGGCTGGCTCACAATCAGCTACACGCAAGGAGCACCACGACCTATCAACCACAGTCTGGGCTCGGCAGGAAGACAGCATTCGTCGACTGAAGAATGTGATCAGAGAGTCCATGAATCCCATGACGCATGAGGGTGAAGACCTGACGACTATCATCACCAAGGTGGTGATGCCAGCTGAAGTACAGAAGGATGTCTGCAACCAAGATGAGATTGGTCAGAAAGCGTATAACACGTTTGTTGCAGAGCGCATCAACACAAATGAAATCAACCTTTGGGCCAGAATGGGAAAGGTCAAACTGAAGATGTGGAAGAGTGCCAGGAAAGCTGTGAAGCACAAACTGGCAGACAAGGTTGTAGAGCTGAAAGACGACAGGTCACTGTTTGCGCGCATGCTGATCGTGGCCCGCTCACGACCAGAGATCAACTTGAAGGATGCCATAGGTCAATATGAATTCACCGCGCTTCCACGAACCCTCTTTGCAATGGCTGGGACACTACTACCATGCACAGACAAAAGCAAGCTCATGGGCATCCTAGAAGATCTACCCAAGAAGTCAACTGGCACTGGTCAGCAGCCAGACGACGACAATCCTGAACATACTCCACCCCCTCCCAAGAAGGTGACTGTCATAGACGGCATGGCATTAGTGCAAGCAATGGGTAAGCCACAATGGGTCAAAACATGTGCCCAGTGGGCTGGCCATTTCAATGCAACACTGGACTGCAAGACCAACGGGTATGATGAAGTCCACCTCGTGTTTGACCGATATGATCTGCCAAATTCACTGAAAGAGGCCACACGGGAGAGGCGCCAAGGTGGCAAGCCGCCCACTGCTTACCACGTTCAAGACAGCACCCCGATTGGGAAACTGACAGCAAAACAGTTCCTGTCGCACACCAACACCAAAGATGAGCTAACTGTCTATCTGGCAAAGAAAGCTCTGTGTCACTTTGAGGGGACTACCAAGGTCTTCATCGTCACTTCAAGGCAGGATGTCTTCTCCAACTGCATGGATGTACAGCATCTCCGTAGCTCCCAGGAGGAGGCTGATACGAGGATCTTTCTTCACAGTCTAGATGCCGTCCGAAGAGGTGCAACACAGCTGTACATTCAGTCACCTGATACTGATGTATTCATCCTAGCACGCCACCGGTACCATGAACTATGCAAAGACACATACTTCATCACGGGTGTGGGGAACAAGAAGAGGCAAATCTCACTGGAACCAATAGTACATGAACTTGGTGTCAGGAAGGCTGCAGCCCTACCAGGATTCCATGCATTCACGGGAGCAGACCAGACTGGTCGGTTTGCCGGCAAGGGAAAGCTCACATGTTGGCAAGCCCTCAATAGGTGCTCTGTTGAGGTGGTATCTGCGTTTCATGACCTTGGGGCCTCTGAGGAGCTGAGAGCTGACACAGAAAGTGACATTGAGGCATTTGTATGCCAGCTGTATGAGCCTCGTACTACAGTTGTGGATGTGGGCAAGCTGAGGTGGAGACTGTTTACCAAGAAACAGCTAGAGGCACAGAAGCTGCCACCAACACGGGGAGCTTTACATGAAGCCATTGCTCGTGCACATTTCCAGGCCATGGTGTGGCATCAGGCTGATGTACCGGACCCCCAGCTTCCACAACCAACAGAACATGGATGGAGAGCAGAAGGAGATCAGCTGGTGCCCATCACAACCAAGGACCCTCCAGCCCCAGCTGCCATCACACATCTAATCAAATGTAACTGCAAGAAGACCCAATGCATGTCTCACTGCTCATGCAGGTCTCAGCATCTCAACTGTTCTGAGATGTGTATGTGTGGGGCAGATGAAGAGGTGTGTGGTAACACGGGTCAGGAGCGCCCCATGGGAATCGATAACACTGATGATGAGGAGGATGGAGATCCTTCAATGTAACAATGAACACTGCCAACTAAAAATATTGCACAAAGACATTATAAGTGTACATTTGAACACTAAAGTCCAGCCTTTATGTGATTTAGAAGTGAAAATGATGGAAAAAAAATAATATATGTGTTGGCATAAGTGCGTGAAAATCCAAGATGGCTGCCATAAGAACCCTTTTGATCATATGTAGGTGTATAAATGTGTGTTTATTGGATTAAGTATCCGCAAATATGTACATTTGGACACCAAAATTAACACTCTAGGTCATTTAGAAGCCAAGATAATGACAATTTCGGTTTTCAACAAACGCCATTTTGATAATCCAAAATGGCCGCTATAAAGAACTTGAAAAAAATGGAGACATATTTTTTCTACAACTTCTATCATCCCTAAAGACAACCCAACCAGTGTCCACAAATTAACATTTGAATTCAACGGGAAAACATTGGCCCCCCCACTACCAATCCAGTATTAGTATAGAGATCAGTGGGTGGGGTGATACCAACAGGGAGTCTTGGTTGAGTTCTATGGTGGTTGAGTTGAGAACACCAATATGAGGGAGTCTTGGTTTTTGTGTCCATTGGTTGCTCCAGCCTCCAATGCTCCACACAGTTCCTCTTCCATGAACCTCGATGTCGTAAATAGAAAAATGCAGATACTTATAGAGTAAAGTAAAATGTATTGATGTGTTATCGGTAATTAATTCGTTCTTTATTTATTTCCCTTCAAAATCTATAATTGGTTCCGCAAAACAGGTTCATCTATTCATTACATACGCAAATATTCCCGTCCCCACCGTGTGCGCTCAATGCATACATTCTCGCCCCTTACTCATACCACACCCCAAAAACGTAAAACGTTTCCCTTTCTCGTCCCACTCAACCCTCTTTCCATCCTTTTTCCTACTTGTGCTCTTAATTTAGCATTCCAGTGCCTACGTCATCAAATGTACCGGCACGAGGGCTCACATTGCATTCAACATGGCAGGCGCGTAGGATTGTGGGAAATCTGTACGTTCTCGAAACGCTCTCGTTTAAGCTTGAGCATTCATTTCGGACTGCGTGACACGTGCAGTACCTCGATTTATTTGCGCTGAAGAGAAATTTGAATGCTAAACGCTTAAAAACCAGTCGTTACAAAATAGTGTAATTTTAAGAAGGTAGGAAAATAAATTCGAAGAGACGTTATTTGAAGAAGAAGAAGAAGTTTAACCTGAAGAAAGAGGCCGAAGAAGAGTAAAATGAAGAGGAGGATTTTAAAATATGATGAAGAAGAAGAGGAAGGGATTATGAGAACAAAGAAGAAGAAGAGGAACTGAGGAAGTGTATAGGAGGAAGAAGAATCCAGCGAATGCTGGTCCACCTGATACGTTCCTTGCCTTGGTTATCTGTACCAGGTGTCCTTCGCGGCGCCGGCCCTTGTCGCTCATTCTAGTGTCATGGCGGTGTACGGGGTGCTCCAGCTGTGAGTAACGGACATGATTGACCCGGGTGTGAAATAAGAGCGATAAAATAACTTTACCGGGTCCCACTGTGTTCAGGCTTGGGTCCGAGGACGAGCCTAAGCTTGTCCCTCGCCGTGCCCAGGAAAGTCCGTAGGCTTTGCGGCCTAGTTGCTGTACATTGATTAAAAAAAACCTGTGCGTTTGGTGAAACCTTCACTTGGTTAGTTGTTTTTACTTTATGATGCTCGCTATAGTTTGGGACAAGTTAACAGAAGGAGAATGAGCATGTGAGAAATGCGAAACGTTCAAATTTCAATCAATCAATGGGCAAATGTGCAGGATTTAGATTAAAGGGAATAAAGTATATTCCAGGGATGTGTAAAGCTCGAGGCTTTGAGATGTGGTGGTTGAGCATGGAGATAGGGAGGGATATTTAGGATAAAAAAAAAAAAAAGGTACTTGTTGACGTCATCAGTGAGCATACCTGCGTTAAGCTGATTAGTTTACGTTTTGTATTTCACTGGTGGGTCAGATCTGGATTCACACCTGAACCAAAAGGTAATCGGCGTGTCCTTGTCGTCCACTGAACTCATCCACCAAGTTTTGTCTTGACTCGTCCATAACTTTTTGAAACATGATGCCATATGTCGTTTTTGATCCCTAACCCTAAATAGTGAAAAAATCACTTTAAAATGTTGGTATCCAGATCGTCACTAAAATCTAATGAATTTGTCCTTGTCCTACAGCCAACCTGTCCACCGAGTTTCGTCCGAATCCGTCCATAACCTTTTGAGATATCCTGATCGCAGACAAACAGCCAGTGTGGGTCCATTGAGGGACATTCCAGGGAGATTAGTTGGTGATGACGATGACATGGCAGGTTTCATAAATATGACTAGTTATTTTGCTTCAATATTTGAACAAGAACGAGGGAATCACCAACAGCTGAGAGAATCGATGGCGGGGTGAGCAAGAGTTTTTACAGGAGTTCAGGTCGAGGTCGAGACAATTAGTGAGTAGCTTGGAAAGCTTAGACAAGATCAAGCTCTGGGGCCAAATAATATGAATCCAAGAGTATTGAAGGAGGTGACAGAGCAGGTAAATGAGATGTTAACAGATATCACTCCCCTACCAACCTTACACACTCCCCTCCCCACCTTACACTCTCCTTTCCCCACCTTCCACTCTCCTCTCCCCACCTTCCACTCTCCTCTCCCCACCTTCCACTCTCCTCTCCCCACCTTCCACTCTCCTCTCCCCACCTTCCACTCTCGTTTCCCCACCTTCCACTCTCGTTTCCCCACCTTCCACTCTCCTCTCCCCACCTTCCACTCTCCTCTCCCCACCTTCCACTCTCCTCTCCCCACCTTCCACTCTCCTCTCCCCACCTTCCACTCTCCTCTCCCCACCTTCCACTCTCGTTTCCCCACCTTCCACTCTCCTCTCCCCACCTTCCACTCTCCTCTCCCCACCTTCCACTCTCCTCTCCCCACCTTCCACTCTCCTCTCCCCACCTTCCACTCTCCTCTCCCCACCTTCCACTCTCGTTTCCCCACCTTCCACACTCCCCTCCCCACCTTACACTCTCCTTTCCCCACCTTACACTCTCCTTTCCCCACCTTCCACTCTCCTCTCCCCACCTTCCACTCTCCTCTCCCCACCTTCCACTCTCCTCTCCCCACCTTCCACTCTCCTCTCCCCACCTTCCACTCTCCTCTCCCCACCTTCCACTCTCGTTTCCCCACCTTCCACTCTCCTCTCCCCACCTTCCACTCTCCTCTCCCCACCTTCCACTCTCCTCTCCCCACCTTCCACTCTCCTCTCCCCACCTTCCACTCTCCTCTCCCCACCTTCCACTCTCGTTTCCCCACCTTCCACTCTCCTCTCCCCACCTTCCACTCTCCTCTCCCCACCTTCCACTCTCCTCTCCCCACCTTCCACTCTCCTCTCCCCACCTTCCACTCTCCTCTCCCCACCTTCCACTCTCCTCTCCCCACCTTCCACTCTCCTCTCCCCACCTTCCACTCTCGTTTCCCCACCTTCCACTCTCGTTTCCCCACCTTCCACTCGCCTCTCCCCACCTTCCACTCTCCTCTCCCCACCTTCCACTCTCCTCTCCCCACCTTCCACTCTCCTCTCCCCACCTTCCACTCTCCTCTCCCCACCTTCCACTCTCCTTTCCCCACCTTCCACTCTCCTCTCCCCACCTTCCACTCTCCTCTCCCCACCTTCCACTCTCCTCTCCCCACCTTCCACTCTCCTCTCCCCACCTTCCACTCTCGTTTCCCCACCTTCCACTCTCCTCTCCCCACCTTCCACTCTCCTCTCCCCACCTTCCACTCTCCTCTCCCCACCTTCCACTCTCCTCTCCCCACCTTCCACTCTCCTCTCCCCACCTTCCACTCTCCTCTCCCCACCTTCCACTCTCCTCTCCCCACCTTCCACTCTCCTCTCCCCACCTTCCACTCTCCTCTCCCCACCTTCCACTCTCCTCTCCCCACCTTCCACTCTCCTCTCCCCACCTTCCACTCTCCTCTCCCCACCTTCCACTCTCCTCTCCCCACCTTCCACTCTCCTCTCCCCACCTTCCACTCTCCTCTCCCCACCTTCCACTCTCCTCTCCCCACCTTCCACTCTCCTCTCCCCACCTTCCACTCTCCTCTCCCCACCTTCCACTCTCCTCTCCCCACCTTCCACTCTCCTTTCCCCACCTTCCACTCTCCTCTCCCCACCTTCCACTCTCCTCTCCCCACCTTCCACTCTCCTCTCCCCACCTTCCACTCTCCTCTCCCCACCTTCCACTCTCCTCTCCCCACCTTCCACTCTCCTCTCCCCACCTTCCACTCTCCTCTCCCCACCTTCCACTCTCCTCCCCACCTTACACACTCCCCTCCCCACCTTACAAACTCCCCTCCCCACCTTACAAACTCCCCTCCCCACCTTACACACTCCCCTCCCCACCTTACACACTCCCCTCCCCCACCTTCCACTCTCCTTTCCCCACCTTCGACTCTCCTCTCCCCACCTTACACACTCCCCTCCCCACCTTACACACTCCCCTCCCCACCTTCCACTCTCCTTTCCCCACCTTCGACTCTCCTCTCCCCACCTTCCACTCTCCTCTCCCCACCTTCCACTCTCCTTTCCCCACCTTCCACTCTCCGCTCCCCACCTTCCACTCTCCTCTCCCCACCTTCCACTCTCCTCTCCCCACCTTCCACTCTCCTCTCCCCACCTTCCACTCTCCTCTCCCCACCTTCCACTCTCCTCTCTCCACCTTCCACTCTCCTCTACCCACCTTCCACTCTCCTTTCCCTACCTTCCACTCTCCGCTCCCCACCTTCCACTCTCCTCTCCCCACCTTCCACTCTCCTCTCCCCACCTTCCACTCTCCTCTCCCCACCTTCCACTCTCCTCTCTCCACCTTCCACTCTCCTCTCCCCACCTTCCACTCTCCTCTACCCACCTTTCACTCTCCTCTACCCACCTTCCACTCTCCTCTCCCCACCTTCCACTCTTCTCCCCCACCACTCTCACCTCACTGGCCCTCCACTCACCTCATCCTCTTTCCACTTGAAAATAAAGATGGATCTTTTTGACTCGTATCAAATGGAGCTCATCCATAATATCCACCTCTTCGGATTAGGTAACCGACAATGATAATGGCACATAATGATGGCGTGCCAAGCACAAGACGCCCCATTTTTTAAATTGCTTCGTTGTCATTTACTTATTTACCATTCTGCCTCATTGTCTGTATAACTTTTTTAACAACTACGCTTTTGTCATCAAATATTCAACAAACCTTTATTTATGAGAATATGGAGAACACAAATGAATAAAATGTGCAAATGAATTTGTTTTGATCGATTATTTTGAGTACAAGATGGACCCAGAAAGGGTTTGTATTTTGGGATGCTTTCTTGTTTATAATTTGCTTCATTTATATGAACAGTGGGGATAAGAGTAGGCTTGCCATATTAGCCGTCTATGGCACGGAGTTTGGGGGAAAGGTAGATGGCGGAGAGGGCTGGATGGTCGGGGGGAAGGGTGAGAGGGGACGCCGGGGTGAACGGTCTGCATAGTGCCAGGTAGCTATAGGTAAAACTAATATGATTTTAGGTTATACATGGAAGTGATTGAGTTGTCATTCCTTAGGTAGTGTTTGTACTTTGGTGTCCAATAATTACACGAGGCCTTACCTAGAATATTGTGTAATAGTTTTGGTTGACATCACCCATGTTTGAGGAAGTACATAGCTGCCATAGAATGGGTTCAACATAGACGAAGACCAACTAGATTGATTACGCTAGATTAAGCTCCAACACGCAGCTGAATGAGACATGAAATTACATGAGAGAGAGAGGAGGCCATTATGAGGATATCTGATGGAAATGGTTTTAAGATTATGCAGAAGAATTACCACGACATTCACGTCTTCAGATGCTTGGGGCTGCCGATGCAGTTTTTCCTTGGCTAGGGGGCACAATCCTGGATGGGTCACCATTCCGACGCAGGAATCTCAAATGGCCCATTCTTCCCAGTAAGCTGGTACTCATTTTGCTAACTTCAGAAGGATGACTGGCTGAGTCAACCCACCTGTTGTTATTTTAATGGCACGACGGGGCTCAAATTCAGGATCTGAAGATCTTAAGCCAGCTACCTTAACTGTTAAGCCAACATCAGGATTCCAAGATCATGAATGGTGGAGACAAGATACATGCAGAGGTTTTTTTCAGTAGAACAGACAGTGACAGTAGCAGTGGTCACAGCCTGGGAGCAAAGGAAGAAGAGGACGAGAGTTAAGATGGTACTAAGGCAGGGGTCTTTCATTCAGAAGGTATTCACCCTGTGTGGCACAAATCGCAAATCAGGGTTAATTCATTAGTTCACTCTGTCTGTCACTGTCTGTCACTCTGTCTGTCCACAGACATCAGTGGATGATCGAGGAATATGAAATTTCAATTGAACAGTGGAAAACACGAATCAGAACAGAAGCCAGTAGTTTAACAGTTCTTTGTGTCTGAATTTGGAAAATTGTACAGAATCTACGGAGCACGTATACAACAGGCATTTTAAGGCCATTTTCCCTGCTCGAGCGGGGGTTAGCCTTGCGGGCCCCATGACGATCTTCTCCATTTTGCCCTATTTTCTACATCTCCCCTTGTTAACCCCCTTGCCTGCATTTCTTCTTCCACCACCTTTAGCCAAGTCTTTCTCGGTCTTCCCCGTCCACTACTTCCTTCCACATTCATTTCCATCATTCTTCTCAACCAGTCACTTTCATCCTTCCTCAACACATGACCAAACCATCTCAACCTGTTTCTCTTCACAGCATTCATCACTCACAGGCTCTATTCCCATCATCTTTCGCAATTCATCATTTGTCTTCCTCTCTCTCAACGATACTCCACACATCCACCAAACCATTCGCATTTCCACCCTTTCCAGCCTTCGTTGCTGCTCTACGTTCATTACCCATGTCTCGCTCCCATAAATCGTAACACTTCTCACGCATGCAGCATACACCTTTCCCTTCAGCTTCAACGACACTCCCCTCCTCATCAGCACGCCACTCAGTTCCCGAAACTTCTTCCATGCACATCTCACTCGAGCAACAGTTGCGGAGTCTGATCCACCTTCTTCATTCAGCATGTCTCCTAGGTAGCAAAATGTTTTCACACCTTCCAGCTTCACGCCGTCTCCAAGATCCAACTCAACATTTCCTCCATCTGCAGCTCCCTCTGTGCACACCTTACATTTGAATGTAGCTGCCACACTGGTCAATGACCCTCTCAGACCACTACATTTTTGATGAACCCACTCGGCGCACATTGTACATTGAATGGAGTTCACTCCGACACCCTTCCTGCACACAGCACACGGACACTTCCCAGTTATTTCCACCTCACCACATGCTTTAGCACTTGCCATCACCTTCGTTTTTTCTGATATTCCCCTTCAGCCATGATCTTTCCTGGGAAAACCACATTTCCAAGCTGGCCTCCAAAGCCAGTCGCCGACTGGGCATCCTCCGTCGTGCGAAGTCCTTCCTTGGCACACCTGAGCTCCTCACCACATACAAGACTTTCATCCGCAGCTCAATTGAGTACTGCTCTCCCCTCTGGGCTGGTGCTCCTGCCTCACACCTAGCTCGTCTTCACGCTGTTGAAACCAAAGCGTTCAGAATCATTGGAATCTCCCTCGATGACGCTATCTCCGAGGGCCTTTCACTTAATCACCGCAGGCAGGTTGGTGGTCTTTCCGTCTTCTACCGACTCCTCTCCGGCCTTGCTCCCCCAGCTCTCTCTGGGCTCTGTCCCCCAAATATTCCTGCAGGTCGTACAAGATCTGCCTGCAACCCTCTTATGGTTAAACTGCCAAAATCAAGACTCTCTGCTCACCTTCACTCCTTCAATCCTCTTTTCTCCCGCCTCTGGAACAAACTCCCTCACTCTCTTCAATCCCACTCCTCCCTCCAGGTCTTTAAAACGGCTGTTCACCACCATCTCTTATCTTCCCCAATCCAAAACCTTGATCTTTTCTACCCCCGCTAATTTCACCCCAAATCCACTTTTTTGAGGTGCCGACTTCTTTCCTGGAAGTCCTTGGTGTCCTTGCGTTTTATACCTATCCTGCCTCCCCCCAGGCCCTCTCCCTCCAAAAACATCTCCCGATGTCCCTGCTCTCAAATGTTGTGTTTGTGTGCTTCCCCCCCTTCTCTCCCCATCTTGTCGACCGCTCCCGTTTTTATATACTTTGTTTGCTTGTTAGTTTGATTTGTTTGTTTGATAAATGTTAGCTCTTTCACGAGCCTCGACTCGGTATACAAAAAAAAGAAAAAAGAAAAAAAAGAAGACCTTTTGCTTCCACACTTTCCTTCCACTTGTTCATCTTCTCCTTCAGTCCATCCATACTCTCCGCAATCAACACGATCATCTGCATACAAAAACCCCCACAGTAAACCATCCTTTACGTTCCGAGCCAGCCTCTCCATCACAGCTACAAATAGTAGAGGACTTAGTACCGACCCCTGCTGCACGCCCACCTTCACCTTAAACTCACCACTGTTCCCGTTCTTCGTCCTTACAGCTGTGCATACTTTCTCGTACATTGCCATCACTATTCTGATCAACCATTCCTCCACTCCTAACTTCCTCAGTGCCCATGTCACTACTTTGCGTGGAACCCTTTCGAATGTTCGAACCCTCCAAATCAACAAACCCAAGAAACAACTTCTTCCTGTTCTCCATGTACTTCTCGTGCAACTGCCTTACAATAAAAAGCGCGTCTGTCGTTCCTCTTCCTGGCATAAATCCAAACTGCATTTCGTCGATCTTCACTTTCTTCCTTATCCTCTTCTCAAACACCCTTTCCAATACCTTCATTCCATGCTCTAATAAATTTATCGCTCTATACGAGCCACAGTGCAGAGGGTCACCTTTCCCCTTGTATCGAGGGACGAGGGTACTCGGTTCCCAATCCACTGGAATGTGGCCTGCTTTCACCACCAGATTACAGATCTCTGTCATTCTCTTCACAGCCCAACTTCCCGCTGCTTTCAACATATCTCCCACAACTCCCGTCGCCCCTCTCGCTTTTCTAGCGTGTATGCTACAGGTAATTTTTTCAGTCTGTCTGTATGGCAGTCAAACAAAATTGAAAAGCATTCCAAACAGGAAACTCAGTTTTTTTTAGGGACATCATAAAGGACACAAACAAAAGACCCAAATAACTAATTTCACATGATGAGGGAGTGTAAAAGACGATGCACCGATGGCAGTATATTTCCAGAAAAACCTTTTTTTTTTTTCTGCAGCTTTTAAGACTTTTTATTTTATTTCAATTGAAGTATATACTTAAACGCTATAGAACACAAATTGCCTTTTTTACATTTTCAAAACCCTTCACTTTAGCAGTACTTGAACAAAATATTACGCCAACACAACCAATCAAATTTGCTGCTTGTGCTCTCAGCTTTGGGGAATATGGAAATTCAGACATAATGGCAGCTTGTGCTCGGAAACGCAAAGCAAGAGTTGAACAGACCCTTCCCAAGTGAAAAGACCCTTTTTCTCAAGATGGCGTGGTGTTCTATGAACTATCTCGTTGTAGCACGCATGGTATGGTCTCCCAAGGAAAGGTCTTGGTGGCAGAAACAGTAGGTAGGTTTAAATATCAGATTGGTAGCTAGATGCTTTGGAGATGGAGGGTACAGGGACATTGGTAGGACTGGTTGGTAGCTGAGGAATGGACAGATGTATTGTGATGTCTGGTTGAATGTGCTGTTGTTTGTTGGTTCTTCACCTCCACCCTCCGATTTATAAAACCCTGGTGATGTCCCTGTACCTAGCCCTTGGTTTTCCTCTGTCACCTACTCCCTTTCAATGAAATTCTGCAGACAGCCTGATGGAATGAATTTGTGTGGTGTTGATAAAGCACAGGTATGATGGGCCAAATAGCCTCCTCCAGTGTCCCAGCTCTGTATTTATAAGGTTCTGTGACTTCATTGGGATAGTACAATGTTGTGGCTTTCCAAATTTCATGGTTTAAAAATTCAAGTGGTTTCCCGTTGGCTGCTTTTTTTGAGGAAGAAGAAGAAGAAGAACCACCTTTAGAGGCCATTTTCCCCTGCAGAACAGGGGTTGGCCTTGTTCAGGCACCGTGGTCCCCTTTTTGAAGCAATGTTTTACAGCCGGATGCCCTTCCTGCCGCCAACCCTGTTAGTCGCCTCTTGCAACACACAGGGAATTACCAGTGAACTGGTACTCAATTTGCCGACCCCGGAAGGATGACAGGCTGAGTCAACCCCCCTGGTGTTCATTCAGCGATCGACCGGGATTTGAACCCAGGATCCTCTGATCCCAAGCCGGCCCCCTAAGCCAACACCAGGCTCTGCTTTTGTTGAGGATTCAACATTTATTAAATCCGACACCAAAGGTGGATGTAGGTTGTGTCTTCACCCCTGTCTGTTTGTCTGTGACCAGTATATCTAAACAAATTATGGATGGATTCAGACGAAATTTGGTGGACAGGATGGTTGTGAGACGAGGACCAATTGATTAGATTTTGGTGAATATCCAAATCCGGATTCCTTATACTAGAATTCTTAAAGTACCAAATTCTTCACCATTGAGAGATGGGGCTAAAAACGATACATAGCACGATATCTCAGTGGACGGATTTGGACGAAACTTGGTGGGCATGGGTGTGTGACTCGTAAGAATCAACTAGATTTTGGTGAAGATCCGGATACAATAACTTTTTGTCCCCCGTCGCACTGCGGAGTGAAAGGGGGACTATGGTTTTCCCCTCCGTCCGTGTGTCTGTCCGTCCGTGCGTGCGTGCGTAAGCGAAGGACCGCATTCAAATTTGGTGTGTGGGTGCAACCCACGTCAAAATCCAAGATGGCCGCCACCATGTATGTCTGATGCCATGTATGTCTGAACCTTGTGAGCGGAATATCTTGAAAAATAAGCGAAGTACCAACTTCTAATCTGGTGTGTGGGTTTATCTAGGCATAAGGAAGAACGCTATTGAAAATTGGGTTTCCACGTCAAAATCCAAGATGGCCGCCGCCATGTATGTCTGAACCTTGTGAGTGGAATATCTTGAAAAATAAGCGAAGTACCAACTTCTTATCTGGTGTGTGGGTGTATCTAGGCATAAGGAAGAATGCTATTGAAAATTGGGTCACAACGTCAAAATCCAAGATGGCCACCACCATATATATGTCTGAACCTTGTGAGCGAAATATCTTGAAAAACTAGAACGGGCACTCGGTAGAGCGCATACCTTCGCCGCAGCTACTGTTCTGTACTTGGCATGGGAGTGTAGGGAACAGAACAACAAAAATACGATTTTGACCTTTTCGTGACCTTGACCTTGACCTTTGACCCGATTGCTCCCAAAATCTAATCAAATGTGTCCCGTATAATAACCAATCATCCCACCAAATTTCATGCAATTCGGTTGAATACTTTTTGAGTTATGCGAATAACATACACACACACACACAGACATACAAATAAATACACAGCGATCAAAACATAACCTGCCGCTTTTGCGAAGGTAATAAGCGAAATACCAACTTCTAATCTGGTGTGTGGGTGTATCTAGGTATAAGGAAGAACCCTATTGAAAATTGGGTCGCCACGTCAAAATCCAAGATGGCTGCCGCCATGTATGTCTGAACCTTGTGAGCGGAATAATCTTAAAAAATAAGCGAAGTACCAACTTCTAATATGGTGTGTGGGTGTATCTAGGTATAAGGATGAACCCTATTGAAAATTGGGTCGCCACGTCAAAATCCAAGATGGCCGCCACCATATATATGTCTGAACTTTGCGAGCGAAATATCTTGAAAAATAAACGAACTACTAACTTCTAATCTGGTGTGTGAGCCTCCTCCAGTGTGTGAGCCTCCTCCTCCTCCAGCCTCCTCCACTGAGCAGAGAGCCTAGACTTTGGCAGTTTAACCATATCTACTCATAAGGAAGAACGCTATTGAAAATTGGGTCGCCACGTCAAAATCCAAGATGGCCGCCGCCATGTATGTCTGAACCTTGTGAGCGAAGTATCATATCATAGCATGTTTTCTGCGTCTTCCACTTTGCCAACTCACATCACTTCCCCGATGGGGGATCTAGGCGTAACGCTTGTTGATTTTATAAGTGATTCCCTACCATTGAGAGAAGGGGCCAATAACCAGATAATGCATGATATTTCCAAAAGTTGTTGATGAGTTATGACAAAACTTGGTTGATGAGTCGGTTAGGTGAAAAGAACAGGCCGATTATATATATATATATATATATTTTTATATATATTTTTTATTTTTTTTGTATACAAGATCGAGGCTCGTGAAAGAGCTAACATTAATCACACAAAAAGACAAACCGACACACAAAACACAAAAAACAAGGGGAGCGGCAGACAAGATGGGGAGAGAGGGGGAAGGACACAAAAGAGAGGGGGGAGAGGGGGAAGGACACAAACACAACATTTGAGAGCAGGGACATCGGGAGGACTTGGGGGGAGGTGGGAGGGGAATAAAACATATGAACACTGCAAGGACTCTGGGGTGAATTACCGGGGGTAGAAAAGATCAAGGTTTTTGATGGGGGAAGATAAGAGATGGTGGTGAACAGCTGTTTTAAAGACCTGGAGGGAGGAGTGGGATTGAAGGGAGTGGGGGAGTTTGTTCCAGAGGCGGGAGAAAAGGGGAATGAAAGAGTGAAGGTGAGCAGAGAGCCTAGACTTTGGCAGTTTAACCATAAGAGGGTTGCAGGCAGATCTTGTGCGACCTGAAGGAATATTGGGGGGACAGAGCACAGAGAGAGCTGGGGGAGCAAGGCCGGAGAGGAGTCTGTAGAAGACAGAAAGACCACCAACCTGCCTGCGGTGAGTGAGTGAAAGGCCCTCGGAGTTGACTACATCGCAGGAGATTCCAATGATTCTGAAAGCTTTGGCCTCAACAGCGTGAAGCCGAGCAAGGTGTGAGGCAGGAGCACCAGCCCAGAGGGGGGAACAGTATTCCATTGAGCTGCGGATGAAAGCCTTGTATGTGGTGAGGAGCTCAGGTGTGCCAAGGAAGGACTTCGCACGACGGAGGATGCCCAGTCGGCGACTGGCTTTGGAGGCCAGCTTGGAAATGTGGTTTTCCCAAGAAAGATCATGGCAGATAGTGAGACCCAAAAGCTTGAGTGACAGAACTTCTTGGAGAGGATTGTTGAGAAAGTAGATGGGAGGGTTGTCCAGTTGGTCCTTTCGGAGAGACATTGTAAGAGTGTGAGATTTGTCAGGATTGAAAGACATGTTCCACTTGTTTGACCAGTCTGTGATTTTGTCCAGGTCTGCAGAGAGTGAGGAGGCTGCAGACTGCCGATCTGAGGGATGAGGAATGGAGCGACAGAGAGTAGAGTCGTCAGCAAAGAGATAGAGAGGATTTTCAAGAGAGTCAGAGAGATCATTGATGAAGACCAGAAAAAGCACAGGGCCCAGAACACTACCTTGGGGAACTCCAGCCTGAACAGGAAGAGGAGATGAGAGAAACCCATTCAGGGCCACACGTTGACTATGACCAGAGAGGAAGTCCGCCAGCCATGCATGGAGATTTCCATGGATACCAAAGGAGGAGAGTTTGGTGAGCAGAGCAGGGTGCCAGACCGTATCGAAGGCACGTGAAATGAAAAGGGAGACAGCTCTAATTTCCTGTTTGGTGTTGAGGACCTCCATCCATTGTTGAGAAAGCAGAAGCAGCATGTCCAGAGTAGAGTGACCAGGTCTGAAACCAAATTGATGATCAGAGATCAAGCCATTGGAGAAGAGGAAAGATTTAATATCTGAAGCTATGATGGATTCCATGACTTTGCTGATAATTGGGAGAAGGCTGATTGGTCTGTAGTTGCTGGGATCTGTTTTTGCACCTTTTTTGTGCAAAGCGGTGATGTTGGCTGATTTCCAAGCAGATGGCAGATGACCTTGAGCAAAAGAGAGGGTGAAGAGAACAGAAAGAGGGAGTGAAAGAGCAGAAGAACATGATTTTAGGACCCGTGGGCTGATGCCATCAGGACCAGTTGCAGAATCAGAGTCGAGGGTTGACAGAAACTTTTCCACCTTGTCAGGAGGAAAGGACACAGAGTCCAGGAGCAGCTGGGTATGACTGGGTACGGTGGGTACAGAGAGGGATGGGTTTGGGACACAAGATTTAGAGGCAAACACAGAGTTGAGGCATTCAGCTTTTTCACGTGCGGAGTCGGCCGTTAAGCCGTTTGAGGTGAGGGAGGGGATGGAGGGGGAACAAACACCAGAAACAGATTTGACCAGACGCCACCAGGATTTGGAAGAGGGAGACAGATAAGAGAGTTCGGTCTTGAGAACGGTGAGATATTGTTTCCTGGCTCTCCTGAGGGTGGACACACACTTGTTTCGGGCTTTGTGAAAGGAAATGAGATTTCCTTCCGTTGGATTTGCTTTCCAGGAGACGAAAGCAAGTTGTTTCAGGGCAACAGCCTCACCACAAGATTCCGTGTACCATGGACGGGAGGAAGGGTATGACAACTGAAGACGAGATGGGATAAATCTGTGCATGAGAGAGAGCAATTTACTTTGAAAGAATTCCCAGGATGAGTTGATGTCAGAGGCGGTAGAGATGGGAGACCAGTCCAGATGATTGATGGCTGCTTGAAGACCGTGCTAGTTGGCCTGAGTGAAATGCCAGACTCGTCGACGCTGAGGAGGCTCTCTGGGAATGGTCCGAGAGATGTCCACTTTGACAAGCACATGATCAGATGAGCCGATTGGAGCAGAAGAAGAGCAGCAGACATTTTCAGGGAAGTTTGTCATAACCAAATCCAGAAGAGAAGATGCTCCGTTGACTGAGATCCGGGTCGGGAAATTGACAGATTGTGTCAGTCCCAGTGAGTCGCAGAAGTCCTTTGCTGAAGAGCCATGGTTGGTGAGAGAGGTACCCACACCCAGCCAACTGGCATGGTGACAATTGAAATCACCACATATGAGGAAGAGAGAGTTGGGATGGGTAGATAGAAGTTGGTCCATATTATCAGACAGTGAGATGTAGATGGAGTCATCGCTGTTTGGTGGACGGTACAACACACATATGAACAAAAGGTGGGAGCGAAGGGGAAGCCGTAGCCAAAGGTATTCCTGGGGGTGAGGTGGAGAGAGGGCAGTGGAGGGCGAGTGAGGAAGAGAGTTTTTTATAAAGATAGCAACCCCACCTCCAGGACGAGGCTCAGGTCTATCATACCGGAGGAGGGAGTAACCTGGGAGAGATACCAAGGCATCAGAGACATCATGAAGGAGGAAAGTTTCTGTTAAGCAGATCACATCTGGTTTGTCAGAAGCAACCTGTATGGAGAGGTCAGTCAAGTTTGAGTGAAGGCTCCGGATGTTTGAGGTCCATACCGTTAATGAAGAGGAAGGGGGAGCATCGGGTCCAGAACAGGGGGGGGGGGAGGGGTAGGGTAAGATGTGGAAGAGGAGGAAGAGGTAGGGAGAGCTGTTGAAGGTGTGTCAGAGATTTCAGAATAGCTTGGAGAAAGGGAAGAATGGGGCGGACAAAAGGTTTGATGGAGATTGGGTGAGGCACAGTGAGGTGTTATTTGAGGAGGGGGAAGAGCGAGGCAGAAGGTTGGGGGAGATGAAAGTGAAAGTTGGAAGGGGGAAGAAGCAGGGAGGATGCTTTGAGGAGGAGGGGTGAGAGGGGAGTCTAGGAGGGGAGGAGCGAGGGAGAGTCTCGGAGGGGAGGGGTGTGGGGGGAGTTTAGGAGGGAGGGGAGGGAAGGGGCAAGGGGGGAGATTTGAAAGGGATGGGTGATGGGGAGGATTTGGAGGGGAGGGGTGAGATTGGATTTTGAAAATTGTACGATTCATGGGAAACGAACATTTTTTGCAAAATGAGTTTGAGACCTTCGAGTCAAAAATACGTTTGAGGACACTGGAGGAGGGGTGGAGTTCTGGATAGTTTAGGGAATGTAGAAAGGAGGAACTGTAAGAGATGGTATTATTTTTATTTTTTGGAATGAATAGATTTGGTGAGCAAGACGAAAGCATCCTTTTGTAGGAAAAGAAGAAAAGGGTGTTCTAATATATGAGAGAAAAGTTGTTCAGGGGAGAGATTATACATTTCTTCCCGCGTGATCGCGAACGAAGAACGAACGAACAAAAAGAACAACAAATAAACGAATAAGACCTGGGAAGCAAAGATTTTTTTGGGGGTTTTTTTTTTTTTTTTTTTTTGTGAGTAGAGATATTAAACAAGGAGGTACGGGGTGAACGACTGGGACGAAACAGAGAACGAAAATAATTTCAGCGCATTCGACGAATCGCTGAGAGAAAAACAAAACCACAAGGTCGGAGACGGTACGGTAGTCTAAGCCTACGAGTACTAGGCCGCAGAATACTCGATACGCATTAACCGACGATTGTGTATACATGTACGAAAAATTAGCACCGAAAATTTTCCAAAAGATACGCTATAGGTACAGACACCGAAAGATAGATACAGTCTCGACAAAAACACGATTGTGAAAGATCACTTAGCTTCGAAAGCGTGACCGAATGGAACAGCTTCGAAAAGACGTGACCTTGCCGTGATCTCGCGAGATCTCTCAATCAGATCTCTCAATCAGATCTCTCAATCAGATCTCAATGGTTCAGGTCCGGATCCAGATCTGGCCTATCGGTGGGATACAAAACGTAAACTGTTCAGCCTGATTTAAGATGGATTTTTTGGTTTAAATACAAGATGTTGCCACAGTTGAGATAGATTGAGAATTTGTCGGTGTTTTGATTTTTTGTTTTAAAATTATCCATGAGCGAATCCTGTTATCCATTGCTCTTGCAATCCATCTAATTTCTGTATCTTTTATTCCCTAACCCCTCAGCCATACCACACCAGACAAGTTCTACATAGAAGCGTGTGAAGATGAGACGAGCGACGTGTTGGAAATAGACAGGTTGTCTGCAGAAATACTCCTTGGTGGTGTGTCTATCTTTTTCTTTTTCTCTTGCTTTTATCCCATCTTGTTTTTTTTCGCCAGATATTTTGGACTTCTGTTGTGTAATAAATAATGTTTATGAATCTGAATTGTACATCATGATTTGAGGCAGAGAGGAGGCTTTTGGCAGAGAGGTCTTTCAGTTGTCAGCCTGGTTCTGTCTTTGTGCGTTTGTGCTGCTGCTTGTTGCACATGTGTGCACCCTGAGCCATCGCAGCCATTCCTCCCTCTTCACTCTCCAACACAACAGTTTCATTAATTTTGTCATGATTTGTCTTTTGGCATCCATTATTTCTTCTTTGGTGGCTCGCACCATTTTCTTTACAACAATTCTTTGTCTTGTCCTGCGTTTGAGGACTATCTTACACTCAACCGATCATGATGGCTCATTGTTCATGCGTTCTTGCTATTCCTATGTTGATTTCCCATGATGCAATTCTTTTCTCACTCAACTCTGCTCTCTCCCCATATATTCCTCTCTGCCGCCTCTACATTCCAACATTCTTCACTCATTCTTCCTTTTCAGGTTGCACACGTTCAATGTAGCAACCTGATGTCCTTCCTGATGCCTGATGTCCTTCCAAAGTCCAACCTTGGTTTCACTGATGCTTCTTTATGCCTTTTTTGTCCCACTGTGGGGATTACCTCTCACGTCTGGCCTGTTGTGTGGTGACACATTGTCACCTTTAGTGTTCTCACCGCCACTAATTTTTGACGATTTTATTGCATGATTTTTGTCGGTAATTGTTATTCATTAGTGATTGTAAATAATGTTGTACAAAGCATCATTAACTTGCTTCGGTTTATAAACGGTTTACTATTTTGGAGTAGTATCAAGATTGACAGAACTTGTGTGATTTGGAAATTTGGTAAAACCACCTTGCTCGGGGAAGAACAGAGCTCAGAGATTCATGGAAATATTTTAAATTTATTTACGATTTCCAAGCGACATACTGCATGATAATTTTTGTAAATATTTCAATCTTCATTTTAATATGTTTATACCAAAAAAAAATTCATAGAAGAACTCACTATTTAGTAATTTACTTTATTACGCATTTTATTTAATGCGACAGAATAGCAAAGCTTGCTTCTTGCTTCCAAATGGCTTGTTTGCACACAAAGATGGAATGGTACAAATTGTGTAAGTTATCTTTTCTTTTTATGCATCCGCCGACAAAGTCACCCGAGGTATTATGTTTTCGGGTTGTCCGTCCATCCATCCATGATAGGTTTTCGTTATCGCGATAACTTGAGAACGGCTGAAGGAATCCAAGTCAAACCTGGTACAGGTATGTTTAATGATGTAAACATGAACTGATTCGATTTTGGGGTCACAAGGTCAAAGGCAAATGGTCAGAGATCATGCAAGGTAAAAATGATATTTCCAAGCTAACTTGTGAACCAAATGGGACTTTTACCAAACATGGTACAAGTATATATTATGATTCAAAGATGAACTGGTTACATTTCAGCATCAAGAGGTTAAAGGTCAGAGTCTGTAATTTAGGTTTTTGTTACCATGATGACAAGAAGGGCTGAAGGGAACCAAGTCTAACTTGGTACAAGTTTGTATAAAGATAAACAGATTATATTATGGGGACGAGAGGTAAAAGGTCCCGTTTGGTAAAAATTATGTTACTGCGCTAACTTGTGAACTTGTGAAAATGCCGCCCATTACCAGTAAGCTGGTACTCATTTTGCCGACCTTAGAAGGATGACAGGCCGAGTCAACCCACCTGATGTTAATTGAACGGAATGACAGGGGCTCAAACTCTGGACCCTAAGATCTCAAGCCAGCTACCTTAACCGTCAAGTTAACACCAGTCTTAAACTTTTTATATCGTGTCACATCCTTAAGCTAACTCTTTTTTTTGTTTGGAAGTGCATTGCATTACATGTGGAAATGTTCTTGTTAAATACCTACATTAATTGAAGTGCTTTCTTGAATAAAACTGCACTTTTGACATCTAGAGTAGAACGGTCCTTATTTTTCAAGTTGATATTTTCAACATTCTCACCCCATCAATTTGTTCCATTTTTCGTGATAGGATATGGTGATACTCATAAACTATTCACACCAAATTCCATCTCTATTGATTAACATTTAGGGGTTGCTCATTGAAGTTGGAATTTTTCCCTTGTGGATAACATTATGCCTGCATATTCTGAAAATTCCAGAATTGATCATCTTCGAAACCTAAGAGGGCATGAAAAAATATTGTCCAGTTCGAATTTTGCAGGAGCTATGGACAGAACCAGTTTGAGTGATGAGCGACATTTTTTCCTTGATGCCTCAGTCATGATGTGCAGGAGCTAACCATCAACTGTTCTTTGATTCAAAGAGCTAGACGATGCTTCTGTGAAGAACTTGCCAAAAGCGTAATGGAACGGTTCCAGCCAAGGGTGTCAATTGTAATTCACTGGGATGGCAAGCTCCTTAAGGACCTTGCAGGTAAACAACATCTCTGTTGTTTGAATCTACCTTCGGACACGGTTCATTGCTGCTCGTGCCTTTTTTGCTCCTCACAACGTCCATAACTTCCGCCAACATCTTGCTGAGTATGAGATGGTTAATTCTGCCTTTTCAAAATCCGTTTGTTTGAAATTTTCTGAACATCTATGTTATCTCAGTGAGGAGCTCATTGGTTTGGCATTCTTTGATTCCGCTGTATGCACAGAGTCAGAACAAGCAATTGTAAAGGCAATGCAATAAATGAAAAGGAAGGCATGGATAAACCTCCAAAGTGCATCGAGATGTCATCACAAAGAACACAATGGAATTCTTCAGGGTGCCTCCATATCCCAGCTAGTTTTCTGGATTATGATCCTGAGTCATGGGAGCTGACAGGATTATAGGAAAGTTTTACAGACAGTTGTCGCTTACCACCTTCAAGTGCTCAATGTTGAAAGGTGTGTGACTCTTATTGAGGAGTATCATGCATCATAACAAACAAAGAAGAAAAGAAACGACTTTTATTGTTGTGCAGGACCATAGAAGCCACTTCAACAACAGCAAAAAGGAAACGTATACATGTAAAAGTGACTACCGAGGCCACTCATGTCCAGAACACAGTGGGCAACCTCTAAATGTGCTCCAAAATGGATAAAATTTGATATGATTGTTTTTTTTTGACATTTGTCAAAAACATTACGTTGGAACAAAATTAGGGGTTGACAGCTTCAGCATTTTAAACTTTAAATAAGCAAATAGGGACCACTTTAATCTCGAGGCTGTTATATATTTGATTCACACCATTAATACTGTTGTGGATATGAGAATTGTGTTTTTTTATTGTGTAGTACATTGTAAAATATCACCCTCCTTCCTCCAGTTGTGTATAAAGGTCAAAAGGGCGTCCCGTAATTAGGTCATAAACGATCACAGACAAAATCACAGACTGGTCAAACAAGTGGAACATGTCTTTCAATCCTGACAAATCTCACACTCTTACTATGTCTCTCCGAAAAGATCGACTGGACAACCCTCCCATCTACTTTCTCAACAATCCTCTCCAAGAAGTTCTGTCGCTCAAGCTTTTGGGTCTCACTATCTGCCATGATCTTTCTTGGGAAAACCACATTTCCAAGCTGGCCTCAAAAGCCAGTCGCCGACTGGGCATCCTCCGTCATGTGAAGTCCTTCCTAGGCACACCTGAGCTCCTCACCACATACAAGGCTTTCATCCGCAGCGCAATGGAATACTGTTCTACCCTCTGGGCTGGTGTTCCTGCCTCACACCTAGCTCGGCTTCATGCTGTTGAAACGAAAGCTTTCAGAATCATTGGAATCTCCCGCGATGAAGCTATCTCTGAGGGCCTTTCACTCACTCACCGCAGGCAGGTAGGTGGTCTTTCTGTCTTCTACCGACTCCTTTCCGGCCTTGCTCCCCCAGCTCCCCCAGCTCTCTCTGTGCTCTGTCCCCCAAATATTCCTACAGGTCGCACAAGATCTGCCAGCCACCCTCTGATGGTTAAACTGCCGAAATCTCGGCTCTCTGCTCACCTTCACTCTTTCATTCCTCTTTTCTCCCGCCTCTGGAACAAACTCCCACACTCGCTTCAATCACACTCCTCCCTCCAGGTCTTTAAAACAGCTGTTCACCACCATCTCTTATCTTCCCCCATCCAAAACCTTGATATTTTCTACCCCCACTAATTCACCCCAGATCCACCTTGTTTGAAATTCCAACTTCTTTCCTGGAAGTCCTGGCAGTGTCCATATGTTTTATACCTCTCCCACTCCCCCCCCCTTCCCATGCCCCCCCCCCCAAAGCCCTCTCCCTCCCACAGTTCTCTCGATGTCTCCATGTCTCTCGGTCCCTGCTCTCAAATGTTGTGTTTGTATCCTTCCCCCTCTCTCCCCATCTTGTCTACCGCTCCCGATGTTATTTGTTTTATGTGTCTGTTTGTCTTTCTGTGTGATTAATGTTCGCTCTTTCACGAGCCTCGATTTTGTATACAAAAAAAAAAAAAAAAAAAAATCGCGTTAGCCAATCATAGCTTTCCTCCTTGTTAGTAGTTTATTTCCTTATTCTATGTAGGTTAAGGCTGTGTCTGCCATTAATTGTCACTCCATTGCACCGAATTCAAATAGATAGATCCCCTTTCATTCCCATTCCCAAAGCCTCTACTGCCAACTGCATTTGCCGCCATTACGGCGTGGTCAGCTCGGGGAAGAAGGGCGTCCCGCCCATTGTCATCAAGGGTGGAGCCAGAGAGCCCGTGCCCACCAATCAGGGCCGAGGCGAGCACCGATGGGCGTGTCCTGGAGGCCGGCGGCTTGATCGCCGGAGGCGTTATATAAGCGCGCGCTGAAGCCTTTGAGAGGAGTTCCAAAAAGTTCTAAGAGTTGCGCCAGAGACGGCAGGTGAGCGAGACGAGCCGACGGAGAGAGAAAAAGAGAAGCGAACTGGCAAGCCCGAGTGGAGGAACGTGAGAGAGACCTGAGCAGCTTTGGAGAGCGCACAGGAGGAGCTTCGCCGCGCAGTTTGGAACCGCGGCGGTTTGGCGATCGCAGCTCGAATCTTGACGGCGGCTGTCCGCTTCCAGCCCGACCGATCCCCGCTGAACCTTCCTCTCCCGCCAAGCCATCCACCTCCAGCGATTCGTTCCTGCCTTCATTTCCCCATTCGTGTGAGTCCGTCTTTGTTTGTTCTGTCCTGGGTTAAGTAAGACTGCATAGGTAAGCTAAGTTTCACTGTGTCCTTCTGGTCCGTCCCTCTTTCTGCTTTTATTTTATTATCCTTCCTTCTCCTTGGTTTCTATTGGTTGTAAATAGTAATAAATCCTTTTCGTATTTCCTACCTCTTGTCTTCTTCTTCTTCACATCCGTCGTCTTTGTCTTTTCCAAATTGAATACCTGTGGCACGATTTGGCCAACGTTTCAGGATCGGGTTAGTCTTGGTAACGGTTCGGGCCACGGCTGCCATCCGCTCGGCAAATTACCATCTTATCCGCGGTCGCGAACGAAGCTGCTCACCGGCCTTTCCGGAGGCCGCGGTGCAGTTTCAGGGACCACGTCGGTCAGTGACAAGCGAGGGGACTAATCCCCCCTCAAAGGGGAACCATAGGCCGACGTTGGGTTCCGTAACAATACAGAGGTCGTCATGAATGACAAGCGATCGCTCGCACGCACCTTGTGCTAGCTTTGCGAGTAATTAATCTTATAATTAATTAATAAAGGTGTGTAATTAATCGGCCTTTTTTATATACAGACTCCTCGAGTTACGACGGGGTTACATTCCGACAAGCAGGTTGTAAGTCGAAGTAGTCGAAGTAGTCGTAAGTTGAATCACCCCTCATGGATTTATTATTATCATGGACTATGGTCCGTATTCCACCATATCATTTGTTAAAAGTCATACAGCCTAAATCCCATAATCCAATCCAATTAATACACTGTACAATAAGTAAAATAAATAAAAGGGTTGAAATAAAAGACTTTATGACATTACAATGCGTTTTACTGTACAAAAAAAAGCTTACAAAAATACAGGTACATAACGAGGTACACAAATAACGTGGAACTGCAAGAAGAAGTGATAAAGTACCCTATACCATAAACACATATAAACACACAAATCAGTCCTTTGAACAAGATGGCTGGTCATCCATCAGTGGTGAGGCAGAAGACAGAGAAGGTGCATACCAGGATCGCCTTCCTCTTCACTCGTCAATAAGCCGAGATATTGTATAAACCGTGAGCATACATACAGGTTAGGTTTAAGAACCATTATGGGGGAAAAAGCACTTTCTTTAGGAGTTTCACGATGGAGATGCTTCCTCGATGGAGGTTAAACCATTGGTTGTTGATGTTGGAGAAACGTTACCCCCAATGCCGTTCACCAAAGTTCTATCAGTAATCCAGTTATCCCTGCCATCACTATTTGAGCTTGATAGAGATGTATGCTTACAGTAAAATACGATGTGAGTCACATTTGAAAATAAATCACAGGCCTACCTGCGTGACATGAAAATTCTTCGCATCATCTACACTTTCGACCCGAGTGCTCTGGCCCTGGCGTAGAAAAGCATACGCTGATGGTTTTCTGTCCAACTGCCTAAGTCACGTGAGATGGTGGCCACGCTTTTACCATTCTCGAGCTGCACGATTATTTTCATCTTTAACTCCAGGTCGATCTCCTTCCTCCTCTTTTCTCCGATCCATCAGTGGATGCACTCTTCCTCTTGCTAGACATGATGATGGCAGTACGGTACACACACACACACACACACACACACACACACACACACACACACACACACACACACACACACACGATGCAGCTTAAGTGATGTCAGCGCGAGGCACAAGGAGCAACTGAGATTTTTGCGATGGTTGTAAGTGCGAGTCATCGTAAGTCGCCTACGTCGTAACTCGAGGAGAGTCTGTATAGACAGAGTCGAGGCTCATGGATGTGCTAGCACACTGAATAGATAAGAATGCAACAGGATAAAGGAACAAGAGAGAGACCAATAGTGGAGTTGAAGGACAAGATAGAGGGAGACTTGGACATTTGAGGACAATACAGAGGGAGACTTGGACATTTGAAGGACAAGATAGAGGGAGACTTGGATAAACAATGGGTGTGGGAAGGAATGGGGTAGAGGACCCAGAAAAGGTCGCATGGGGTGTGGTGTATAAGACTCACCCAAAGGCCCAACCAGGGTGAGAGTAGCGCAGTATCGCTCTGGGCTTGCCTCACCTTTGCTTTCCCAGATAACAATTTTTCGAGCAGTCCATCCAAGCCTCAAAGGCCTCTCCCTTCCTGCATCACTCCAATCTCAAACTGTACCATTAAATTGTCTGTGTACACACATCATATCATTCATGTTCTGTGTTGATTTGTTTAATTTTTGTCTCTAATGTCATGATTTCATGATTACTTTGGTTGTAAGTTGATAAACTCCTGTGAATTCATTAGATCAAACAACTTTTTGTCTTATTGCTTATATGCAGTAACTTCCCCTTAAATGCAATCACTAGCCTCTGCTCGCCTCGGAGGAAACCTTGGAGAGTGATCACTTGCTCGCCTGCATTTGCCCATGCCGAGCTCTAATATATTAGCTTCCATTTTACGAATCCGATTTTGAACTCCATAACAGGTTGATAACACAATTTCAAGGTTATACAAAAACCGATTAGAAACGACACTAAGGATAATGTGTGCATGATATAACGTATCGTTGTTGACCCAAACCGAATGTATGTTTTTGTTTATTAACACTGTCTGTCTGTTTGTTTACACAGTTCAGAAAACCATTCCTCCTTCTGCCATTTCCAGACCAATATGTGCTGTTGTGGGTACAATTTCCTTAGAAGCAGGTGAGGGAACATTTTGTGCTGTCTTTATATTTTACTAAATTGCAGAAAATTTGAAAAAATATTTTGGATGTTGAATAAAAGGGAGCTTTGGTCTGCATTTGTGAATGGACCTTTTGTGCATCGTGATGTTTTCACTTTCTACCTCGTATCTCACACCATCATCGACTGTACCATACTCTTTACAGAGTGTTGGTGCTGTTGAAGGAGTTTCTTGTCGAGGGTTATGCTGGGTGCCTCCCCAGCACTCAGTTTTAGTAGGAATCTGGAATTTGTTCACGGTGATGGCGATAACCCGCCTGGTCTTTTCGAACGATACCGAGGGATCTTTAGTGCCCACAAGCGAATGGTGCTAGCATAGGTGTCCGACGGCTTAACGTCCTTCCGAAGGATGGCGCGAACGTTGCCTCTCCCCTTCTGCATGCGAAACACCAAGGTGACGGGCTTGCTGGGTTGAGATTCAAACCGAGGCTAAATACAGACTGCATTTAATATGGAATATATATTTTTTCTTGACTTGGGTTTACTTTCTTAACTCAGTATATCAATCTGGTGAGTTTCTTTTACACTTTGGTGATTTATTTGTTAAAAGAACCATGTCACTGATTGTCTGTCGCAGCAAGAAGTCAACAACAGGATTATATCACAGGTGGCGTGGCAAAGTGTACGGACAGGTGCATTTGACGATTGGCTTCACAGTCGGGTATACAAGGGTTGTTGCGTTCTGTATTAGTTGCAAACAACTGCTTCACGTCTCCAAAAGTTATTGCCGCTTCCTCTGGAGATGGTCCGTCAACTCGACAATGCTGTTTGTCATGGAGTGGTGGCTTTACGAAATTACGGCATGAAAGAGCGTGCTATTGCTCGTCAGTATGGCATCACTCAAGGTCACGTGTCAAAGATCCTGAAACGAAATGCTCAGAGGGGTGTCCCTACTCCAATACCGAGGCCAGGACGTCCCTGCAGAACCACAAGGAAGGATGATCGCCAGCTGCACCGGTTAGTCCGCAATGGCCGTACCAAGTCAGCTAATCGGCTTAGGGCTGAGTGGCAGCAACTGACAAATGTGCCTGTATCCATAAGGCGAGTCAACCAACGACTGGTTCAAGCAGGCTATCGTGCCAAGCGTCCCCTGAGAAAGCCACGCCTGACCAGACAACACAGCCAGCGCCAATTGCAGTGGGCCAGAGAGCACCGTCAATGGCAGCCAGGACACTCGAATCATGTGATCTTCAGTGACGAGTCTAGATTTCTGGTCTATCGTTAAGATGGCCGCGTCCGAGTGCACAGACAAGTGCATGAAGCCTACAACAAAGATTGTATAGTGCGAAGAGTCCAAGCTGGAGGTGGTGGGGTGACCGTTTGGGCTGCTTTTCATGCAGGGGGCAAAACTGACCTGGTTGTTCTGAATGGAAAACTGAACCAGTTCAAGTACAGGGCCATTCTGGAAGAAACATTGCTTCCATTTGCTCGTGCAGCCTTTCGAGGAAACTTTGTCTTCCAAGATGACAATGCACGGCCTCATCGTGCTCGCATGATCCAACACTCTTGCTGACCGTGGTGTAGAGCATATGGAGTGGCCTGCCATGTCCCCGGATATGAATCCGATAGAGAACTTGTGGGCAGAATTAACGCGTCAAATCGACCACTTGGACCAGCAGCCGACCTCTGTGCGTGAATTGCAGCAGGCTATTGTCACTGCATGGCAAGTGATTCCTGTCCAAACCTTGGCAAATCTCGTGAACAGCATGCCTCAACGTGTACGTGCTCTCCTGAATGCTCGTGGGGGTTACACGAAGTACTGAACTGTAATTTTACTGTCCGTAATCCCAGTCGTAATTAGGTTTACCCTCCATGAAATGGAGAGTAACCTATTATTACTGCTAGAGTTTTTCTTATTATTCTTCTGCCCTATTTTGCACCTCCGAAAATTTCATAATTAATGTTCTCAGCAACCCCTGGTCGGATTGACAGGAAATTTTCATCAAATGATCGTCTCGGCTCGTAGAATTTTTTAATGCTAATTATGACGTCATAGGTCACGTGGTATGGGCGCCATCTTGTAAAACACATTCAACTTTGCCCCTCTGTATCTCCGAAACGGCTCAATGGAAAAATTTGAGGAATGGCTCATTCTAAAGAACTCTGCAATGGGAACAAAAGATATGTGTATCAAATATATTTAAAATGCTAACGTTAAGAGGTTAGAATTCGTCAAACAAAAACCTTTCTCCCACGAAAATGGGATTTTTTTTCCCAGTTGCTTAGTTAAAAAAAACTCAGATTGCAAAAAATTTCGAAGTCATACGTCGCATGGTTCGGCCGCCATCTTGTTTTTCGTGAAAAAACGAAAGCCCGAAACCTTTTTTTCCTTTCACAAAGCCCGAAACAAGTGTGTGTCCACCCTCAGGAGAGCCAGGAAACAATATCTCACTGTTCTCAAGACAGAACTCTCTTATCTGTCGCCCTCTTCCAAATTCTGGTGGCGTCTGGTCAAATCTGTTTCTGGTGTTTGTTCCCCCTCCATCCCCTCCCTCACCTCAAACGGCTTAACGGCTGACTCCGCACGTGAAAAAGCTGAATGCCTCAACTCTGTGTTTGCCTCTAAATCTTGTGTCCCAAACACATCCCTCTCTGTACCCACCGTACCCAGTCATACCCAGCTGCTCCTGGACTCTGTGTCCTTTCCTCCTGACAAGGTGGAAAAGTTTCTGTCATCCCTCGACTCTGAATCTGCAACTGGTCCTGACGGCATCAGCCCACGGGTCCTAAAATCATGTTCTTCTGCTCTTTCACTCCCTCTTTCTGTTCTCTTCACCCTCTCTTTTGCTCAAGGTCATCTGCCATCTGCTTGGAAATCAGCCAACATCACCGCTTTGCACAAAAAAGGTGCAAAAACAGATCCCAGCAACGACAGACCAATCAGCCTTCTCCCAATTATCAGCAAAGTCATGGAATCCATCATTGCTTCAGATATGAAATCTTTCCTCTTCTCCAACGGCTTGATCTCTGATCATCAATTTGGGTTCAGAACTGGTCACTCTACTCTGGACATGCTGCTTCTGCTTTCTCAACAATGGATGGAGGTCCTCAACGCCAAACAGGAAATTAGAGCTGTCTCCCTTGACATTTCACGTGCCTTCGATACGGTCTGGCACCCTGCTCTGCTCACCAAACTCTCCTCCTTTGGTATCCATGGAAATCTCCACGCATGGCTGGCGGACTTCCTCTCTGGTCGTAGTCAACGTGTGGCCCTGAATGGGTTTCTCTCATCTCCTCTTCCTGTTCAGGCTGGAGTTCCCCAAGGTAGTGTTCTGGGCCCTGTGCTTTTTCTGGTCTTCATCAATGATCTCTCTGACTCTCTTGAAAATCCTCTCTATCTTTTTGCTGACGACTCTACTCTCTGTCGCTCCATTCCTCATCCCTCAGATCGGCAGTCTGCAGCCTCCTCACTCTCTGCAGACCTGGACAAAATCACAGACTGGGCAAACAAATGGAACATGTCTTTCAATCCTGATAAATCTCGCACTCTTACGATGTCTCTCCGAAAAGACCGACTGGAAAACCCTCCCATCCACTTTCTGAATAATCCTCTCCAAGAAGTTCTGTCACTCAAGCTTTTGGGTCTCACTATTTGCCATGATCTTTCCTGGGAAAACCACATTTCAAATCTGGCCTCCAAAGCCAGTCACCGCCTGGGCATCCTCCGTCGTGCGAAGTCCTTCCTTGGCACACCTGAGCTCCTCACCACATACAAGGCTTTCATCCACAGCTCTATGGAATACTGATCTCCCCTCTGGTCTGGTGCTCCTGCCTCACACCTAGCCCGTCTTCACGCTGTTGAAACCAAAGCGTTCAGAATCATTGGAATCTCCCACGATGAAGCTATCTCCAAGGGCCTTTCACTGACTCACCGCAGGCAGGTTGGTGGTCTTTCCGTCTTCTACCGCCTCCTCTCTGGCCTTTCCCCCCCAGCCCTCTCTGGGCTCTGTCCCCCCAAATATTCCTACAGGTCGCACAAGATCTGCCTGCAACCCTCTTATGGTTAAACTGCCAAAATCAAGACTTTCTGCTCACCTTCACTCCTTCATTCCTCTTTTCTCCCGCCTCTGGAACAAACTCCCCCACTCTCTTCAATCCCACTCCACCCTCCAGGTCTTTAAAACAGCTGTTCACCACCATCTCTTATCCTCCCCCATCCAAAACCTTGATCTTTTCTACCCCCGCTAATTTCGGTCCCCATGTGTTTTATACCCTTCTCCCCCTTCTCCCCCCTCCCCTTCCCATGCCTCCTGCCCCCAAGCCCTCTCCCTCCCACACTTCTCCCTGCTCTCAAATGTTGTGGTTGTGTGCTTCCCCTTCTCTCCCCATCTTGTCTTCCGCTCCCTCTTTTTGTATATTTTGTTTGTCTGGTTGATTTGTTTGTGAAATAAATGTTAGCTCTTTCACGAGCCTAGATTCAGTATACCAAAAAAAAAAAAAAAAAAAAATCCCTTTTTCTCCACAACGGCTGAACGGATCGAGCCCAAACTTGGCATGCATATTCGTATACCCATGACGAACAAAAAAGTCACGAGCACGACGTCATCCGACACATGGTTTCAGAGTTATGACGTTTTAAAGCTCAAACTAGAAATGGAATCACCTCCATAATTTGTGGAGATATCGAGTGGAAACTTTACAAAAATGTTCCTCATGGGGGGATGTTTCAATGTTACTTGAGACCTTTTGATAAGTCACATGGTTTGGCCGCAATAAATAATGGAAGTTAAAATTTAAAAAGCTTGTAACTCTTGAACCACTGCATGGATCGACTTGAATTTTTAATGCAATGTAGCTCTCATCAAGCGGCAGAAGTGTGCAAAATTTCAAGATGATTGGATGTACGGTCCCGAAGCTATAAGTCTTTATTGTTGAAAGAAGAAGAAACATACCGTTTTGTCCTACCACAACGTGATCACTATCACACGATCTCCAGCGGTCATTTGAACCTCAAATAAAATTCCAATTGCAGATTTCTCAATAGATGAGGTCTATTAACAAACGAATGAAACAGATTTGCTCAAATTCTGCCTTTTTTAAAATCGATCGCATTTCACCCGAAGGTTGAGGTACTAAAGAAGAAGAATCGTTTGGCTTCTCAGATAAAATAACGAATTCTGTCTCTGCAATTTGAGGTTAATTTTCTTTTTAAAATGGCTTTTCTGCAATCAGTGCATGGATTGACATGTGTGGATGTGGGTGTGGGGGGGGGGGGGGGGGGGGAAGGGATGTGTGTGTGTGTGTGTGTGTGTGGGGGGGGGGGTTGGTGTGTGTGTGTGTGTTAGGGGTGGGGGGGGGGGGGTTGGGGGTGCGTGTGTTGGTGTGTGTGTGTGTGTGTGTGTGTGTGGTGGTTGGGGGTGCGTGTGTTGGTGTGTGTGTGTGGTGGGGGGAGGGTGTGTGTGTGGGGGGTGGGGGGGGGGGTCTGTGGGTGTGTGTGTGTGTGTGTGTGTGTGTGTGTGTGTGTGTGTGTGTGTGTGTGTGTGTGTGTGTGTGTGTGTGTGTGTGTGTGTGTGTGTGTGTGTGTGTGTGTGTTATTGTGTGTGTGTGTGTTATTGTGTGTGTGTGTGTGTGTGTGTTATTGTGTGTGTGTGTGTGTGTTTGTGTGTGTATGCATGTGGGGATGTGTTTGTGTGGATGTGTGTGTGTCGGGGGAAGGGGGGTGGTGGGGGGGGGGGAGGGTGTGTGTGTGTGTGTGTGTGGGGGGGGGGGGGGTTCTGGGAGTGTTTGTGTGTGTGGGGATGTGGTGTGTGTGTGTGTGTGTGTGTGTGTGTGTGTGTGTGTGTGTGTGTGTGTGTGTGTGTGTGTGTGTGTGTGTGTGTGTGTGTGTGTGTGTGTGTGGGGGGGGGGGGGGGGGGTGGATATGTGTGTATGTTGGGGGGGGGGGGGGTTGGGGTGTGTGTGTGTGTGTGTGTATGTGTGGAGGGGTGTGTGTGTGGGTGTGGGGGGAGTGGATGTGTGTGGGGAGGGGTTGGGGTGTGCATGTGGAGGAGGGGAGGTTGGATATGTGTGTGGGTGTTTGTGGGTGTGTTGGGGGGGGTGAATATATGTGTGTATGTGGGGGGGGGGGGGTTGGGGTGTGTGTGTGTGTGGAGGAGGAGGGGTTGGATGTGTGTGTGTGTGTGTGTGGATGTCTGTGTGTCTGTGTGGGGGGGGGGGGGTGGATATGTGTGTGGGGTGGGGGGGGGGTGGATATGTGTGTGGGGTGGGGGGGGGGGTGGATATGTGTGTGGGGGGGGGGGGGGGGTGGATATGTGTGTGGGGGGGGGGGGTGGATATGTGTGTGGGGGGGGGGGGGTGGATATGTGTGTGGGGGGGGGGGTGGATATGTGTGTGTGTGTGGAGGTTGGAGGAGGTTGGGGTGTGCATGTGGAGGAGGGAGGGTTGGATGTGTGTGTGTGGAGGGGTGTGTGTGTGTGGAGGGGTGTGTGTGTATGTGTGGAGGGGTTGTGCGTGTGGGGGGGGGGGGGGGGGTGTGTGTGTGTGTGTATGTGTGGAGGGGTGTGCGTGTGGGGGGAGGGGGAATGTGTGTGTGTGTGTGTGTGTGTGTGTGTGTGTGTGTGTGTGTGTGTGTGTGTGTGTGTGTGTGTGTGTGTGTGTGTGTGTGTGTGTGTGTGTGTGTGTGTGTGTGTGTGGATGTGTGGATGTGTGGATGTGCGTGTGTGTGGATGTGCGTGTGTGTGGATGTGCGTGTGTGTGGATGTGCGTGTGTGTGGATGTCAGTGTGTGTGTGTGTGTGTGTCTGTGTGTGTGTGTGTGTGTGTGTGTGTGTGTGGGGGGGGGGGGGGGGTTGGGGTGTGTGTATGGAGGGGGGGGCAGATGTGTGTGGAGGTGGGGGGGGGTGTGTATGTGTGGAGGGGTGTGTGTATGTGTGGAGGGGTGTGTGTGTGGGGGGAGGGGTGTGGGTGTGTGGGGGGAGGGGTGTGGGTGTGGGGGGGGGGTGCGTGTGAAGGAGGGGGGGGGGGGTTGGATGTGTATGTGTGGAGGGGTGTTGTGCGTGTGGGGGGAGGAGGTGTGTGTGTGTGTGTGTTTGTGTATTTATCAGGGTTGTATCCAAGGGGGGTGTGTCAAAGCATGTCCAATGAAAGTGGGGTTGTATCAAAAGTGGGGTTGTATCAAAAGTGGGTGCGAGTAAACCGGTCATCACTGCCAGCAGTTTTAAAGTGGCAGTTCTAGTTTAACTTTTGTTTTTGTTAAAAAATTTTTTGGCTAATGTGCAAAATAAAGAGATACTTCTGGAAAACGTACAGAGGTTTAACACAGTACTGTCCATGAATTGAGTTCGATATCAGTTTACATCACTTTCAAGGATCAATTTATTTGTTTCGAAATGTCAAATGTGGTTTTTGTTTCTTTTAAAGGTCACATTAACAAAATCTAGAATAATTTCAACATAATTCCAATGAACTTTTGGTTCTAAGACATCTTGAAAAGTAAGTTCACCCCCACAAAAAAAAAATTCCATATTAAATGCCAAGTCTGTAGTTCAGAGGCGAGCATGTATACCTAAAAGCTACCGTGCAAGCCCATACTTTGTATCGAAGTTCTCTCCGAAGTGCATGTAAAGTGTAGCGTTGTCCTGCTTCGTTACTATTAGCGCCAATTATTGGTTCACGAGTTATCAAATGACCACTATATTCGTCGTGTGTGTGTGTGTGTGTGTGTGTGTGTGTGTGTGTGTGTGTGTGTGTGTGTGTGTGTGTGTGTGTGTGTGTGTGTGTGTGTGTCTGTCTGTCTGTCTGTCTGTCCGCAGCATAACTACCTGATGATATCATCCGATCTTAATGAAACTTGGGTGGGAGGTTGATATCATGATCTAGTTGTGTCCTGCCTAGAGTGGGCGTATTGCGCCCATTCTGGGCGGAGCCACGCCCGAAAAAGATGTCTTCTTAGGGGGTAATTGAATTCAAGCTACATCTTCTCCGAGGGGTTTGGTGGAATCTGACAGGGGTTTCGATATTTGGTTAGGCCAATGTCAGGTGTCTCGCCCCACAGAGCTCGATTTTTCATTTTTTTTTTGGTGTTTTAAAAAAAAAAATTTTTTTCATTTCATTTTTCACCGAATTTTCGGTATTGTGTAGCTAACTAAACTTATAACTGATTATACATTATTTTCTATCTCATTTCAAGGTCAGTAACCTTCGTTTTTACATTTCCGGGCCTGGCCTGTCCGGGCCTGTTTCGGTTATAGTCCGTCCTTTGTCATTGAATACCGCTCGCTCGTGAACCATCGTCGTCTCCTGACTTGTACATACTTTATTTTGAGCTTCAAAGAGGATATTGTGGCAAAGCTGAGAACTTCTGCTTATCAAAGACTTTCTTGAGATGTTTTTGCTTTATTTTGTAAATGTATCTGTTAGCTTATACTTTTAACACATCCCTGGAGATTTACAAACATTTTTTTTTGCACATCTACTTTATTTCATACTGGCTGATTTACCCATTGATGATGGGCGACAGGATGTTATGGCATTCGATAGGATTGGAGGGCCAACGAACAACCAACCCCAAGAGTTCCGTTATAGAATGGCATCTCATGGAGATTTACAATGTACATTCAATGCCTCGTTGGCTTGAGCTCACAGAAGCCTATTTGGTTCTTTGGAATTTTAAACAAAGAATATAGTCATAATATTCCTTTATCTATGCTGTTGTGAGCCCTATATAATCTCTTAAAATTTGATTGGGAAAGTTTGGGCAGAAGGACTTTGCTCTGCAGTGGCAGTTTTCAAGGACGTTGAACCATTAAATAATGTCATTGTGAAAAAGGGTTTTCCCCTGCCGGTGTGAGGTGGGACCTTGCTATAAGTATTTTGCATTACCTCATTATTTCTAAATATATTCAGAGCAGAGTCCCCAGAGTTATTGCCAAAGGCTATTCTGCAATCATTTTGGAAATGTTTAGTCCAAAGTACATCTGAACCCTCATAACAGCCAAAGGTACAAATGGCATGTTGGAGAGAGTGTGCACGGAGGTCGATCGCTCTGTAAAACTCAATTTGGAATTTGTTTTAACGTTCCTTTTTAGAGATTCTGTTATTAGTCCCCTACCGGTGTACACCGGAGGGAACTAAAGGTTTGCACTCCGTCCCTCAGTCTGTCGGTCTGTCACGCAAAGAAGTTTTCCGGACTTTTTTTTTCTAAACTCTTAATGCTAATGATTTCAAACTTGGTACATGGTTTCCTCATGATAAGTTACAGATAAAGTTCGAACTTCATGACGTTTTGATCATTTTTGACAATGTTATGGCACTTTGAACTTTGGTAATTTCCTCAGCAGTTTTCCGGACGACAGACTGCCGGTAGGGGACATGTATTGCAGCGCAATACTCAGAATGCTTGTTTTCTTGGCAACGAATGCAAGTCAACAAGGTCAACAAGGTCGTCCCATGAGGCATCCCCCCACTACCCCCTCACCCCGCCTTCCCCGGCCCCCTCCCCCCAAAAATAGTTTGTCATAAATTTAAATGTCAAAATTTCAGTTTGCAATTTGCTTTTATTTATTTATTTATTTTCGTGTTTGGCACCCTCTAGGAATGTATCTGGTTGTAGTGGCCAAAAAGAAAAAGGTGGGGGAGATTGCTGGCCACGTGGTGTGGAAGGCAGTGGAGTTTGACACACTGCCCTTCGCCAAGACAATGCTTCACCTCACTGATATCCAGGTACTGTGTGCTGCTCATTCATCCAGCACATCCTCTGGTCAATGTCGGCAGGAACATGACCATCTATCTATAATTCCAGTAATCTCTGTTTGTACGTTTGTCTGTGACCGCTGTTTCTCGACAACCACGGGTCCGATATACTTTAAACTTGCCAGGTATATTGCTGGGGACCCGAGGATGTGCCTTTTCAAGGTTTCATATTAATCGGACAATTACTTACCGAGCTATGTCCAAAAAACGATTCAACCAATCAGAGAGCAGCGAACGATCGCGTGTGCCGAACGTGGCGGGCACACTCTGCCTCGGATGGCACATTTGAGAGCGTATTCATTTATTTCACGTTTGCAAACTATGTTGGCGTTAAACTATGTTTTACAACTAATAAAAACGAATTTGCGATTCATTCGCTTTCCTGCGCGTTTGTGCACGCGATGGCGATTTCTTTACCAAACTCCGGAAGCCGTTCGCTTTGGACCAAACCATTTCATGTAAATAGAGGGGGGGGATATAATTTTAGATATAGATATAGTACGGGCAATGCCCTAGTGTTTCACAATCATTAAGCAGTGAATAAGACGAAAAGCAAGTTGAGCGTTTTGTGCGAATGGGGATAGGTTGTGGTGAAAGGTAGGTGAGTAGAGAGGTTTTAGTTATTGGGGAGAGATGATGAGGGATATTTATTTATTTATTTTATTGTGCTTTCCAAGCCTGGGATGTAAGAGTAAGTCGGAGACGAGGAAGTTGTGCAGTGATACAACTTGACAACTATAAAATATATATTGTGTTGTTATCTGTTTTCCTGATGCTTTGATAAGCATGACATTACGCAATGAAGTACATTGTGTGGTAATTTGAATTTTCAGAACAAAACATGCAAAAATTCATGGTGAAATATGCAATTTGGTGTCTGTCTGACAATTTTTGACCGCAATACTGTTACGTTTGTAGGGGGTAGTCAATGATTACCTTAGAGCCAGGTAGAGTGTATAGATTACCATGCTCTGTATGTCGAGTGAAGAGAAGAAACCCCATGTAATAATTAGGAAATTCGTTTCGACCGGATGTTGTGTCAGTGTATCTACGTCCTCATGAGAGGGGTGGGGTTTGTTAATTAGCAAGGGATTATGGGTAAATTAATCCCCTGTATGTAATGGCCTCTGTTATTTTTTTCCTTTGCTCCTTATGACACCAGCAGAACACACACCTAGTAAGAAATCGCCCATTAACCACACAAGATAAAAACCAACCGGAAACAGGACATTGAGCACTACCGTGGATAACATCGACCTGGTGAGCACAGAGGCACAAAAGGTCCATGAAGCCACGCCCCGAGGAGCAGTGATTGGTCCGCGGTTTGATTGACTCAGGGACTGGTAAGATGGAACTCGCTGATAGGAGCGGACACGGAGACGTCGTGGGATGACGTCAGAGCCTCGCGTACAAAACAATTAGAACGGCGGACATTTTCTATCTCGGGTTCTGGATCTGGTGGTGAGCGGTCGTGTCCTGACATCGCTCTTCATCTTTGTTCTCGAGTCCTGGCTTTTAACAACGAACTGTCGAGGCTCTGGACTTCCTTGCATCGTCTGGCTGGGGTGTTGGTGTTGGGGAACACGATCGTGAGGATAAGCGCAGCTGGAAGAGCGAACTGTGCACGGAGGCCTGGTTTTCCCGCCCACGGGCCGCCGCAGAGTTAAAGCTTGAATTGAACGAGCCGCGCGGCAAAGCGTGCGGTTCCCACCAAGGTCACAGGTTTTTTTTTGACGATTCCTGACAAAATTCAAGAGCAGCTCGGAGCTAAGTGCCCACAAAATATCACATATTTATTTTCAGTTATTTTTCCCATTGTTTGTATTTGAGTCTGTATGGGGGCACTCCATTTAGGAATTTAGTTTTGCCATGTTTTATTCTGTTACCGGCCTTTCGCTAATAAAGCTGGCATTTTCTTGTACATTGTAAATCCTGTGTCGGTTGAATTAATTATTGCAGGTTTGAAGACTGCCGGTCTGATCCGTGAAGGTGAGCTCTTCGGCCTCCCCCCACGCGCATGTTCTCCGTCATCATTGAATTGAACGCCTCGGAGTTAAAGCTCGTTTGGTCATCTGTGTCACCCTGCGGTGTTCACCAGAGGGCAGGCACACGATAATACATTCGGTCATTACTTATCCAATCTCAACCAAACCTGACAGGAGGACTAAGGGTCACATAATGAAGGTTGTGGCGAATCCATTTGCCCCCTTCTCCAAGGGGCTTTTCCCTGCCAATGGGTTTGTGTGTTGAGGTGTATATCCATGTTAAGCTAGCTTTAACATGGCGTTTTTCCAAGGCTACTTGTAATAACAATATATATATATATATATATATATATATATATATATACATACACAGTGCATTCAGAAAGTATTCAGACCCCTTCACTTTTTCACATTTTGTTATGTTGCAGCCTTATGCTGAAATCGTTTAAATTCATTTTTTCCCTCATCAATCTCCACTCAATACCCCATAATGACAAAGAGAAAACAGGATTTTAGAAAGTTTTGCAAATTTATTAAAGAGAAAAAAACTGAAATATCACATTTACATAAGTATTCAGACCCTTTGCTATGACACTTGAAATTTAACTCAGGTGCCTCCCATTTCTCTTGATCATCTTTGAGATGTTTCTACACCTTTATTGGAGTCCACCTGTCGTAAATTCAATTGATTGGACATGACTTGGAAAGGCACACACCTGTCTATATAAGGTCTCACAGCTGACAATGCATATCAGAGCAAACACCAAGCCATGGGGTCGAAGGAACTGCCTGCAGAGCTCAGAGACAGGATTGTGTCGAGGCACAGATTTGGAGAAGCCTACAAAAAAATTCCTGCTGCATTGAAGGTTCCCAAGAGCACAGTGGCCTCCATAATTCTTAAATGGAAGAAGTTTGGAACAACCAGGACTCTTCCTCGAGCTGGCTGCCCGGCCAAACTGAGCGATCGGGGGAGAAGGGCCTTGGTAATTGAGGTGACCAAGAACCCGATGGTCACTCTGGCTGAGCTCCAGAGATCCTCTGTGGAGATGGGAGAAACTTCCAGAAGGACAACCATCACTGTAACACTCCACTGATCTGGGCTTTATGGCAGAGTGGCCAGAAGGAAGCCTCTCCTCAGTGAAAGACACATGAAAGCCCACAGAATCTTGTTTCTCACAGTCTAAGAGTCCTTTAGGTGCTTTTTTGCAAACTCCAAGCGGGCTTTCATGTGTCTTGTTGTTGGTGAGTGTTGTGAGGGGGTGTGTTGGGTTGAACGGGTGGTTGAAAGTGGGTTTTGCAGACAACACAATATTTTTAATGAACATATGTTTTTATGTTTAATTCTTTTTTCTTTTTGTATTCTAAGTCGAGGTTCTTTTAAGATCCAACACACAGAACATCTTACTATAATTCACCAAATGTCCGTCCGTCCGTTCGAAGGTACCGCACAAACGGCTCATCCGATTGCAACGATATTTTGGGTGAGTATTCCTGGGACACCTGGGAGTAAAATAGGCTATATTGTTTTTCCAATTTTTCTAAGTTTTCCAATTTTCCAGTTTTTCCAAACACGATGGAATAATATTTACCGATATGAGCAGTGATGTGGCTTTTGTTGAAATTCTACAAATACTATTTATTCTACGTACTGTTATGGATTCGTCACTTTCGTCTTTGTGGTTGTCATCCACTTGAAGCATTTTTAGTTTCATGTACTATTATTGTTATAGTTTCAGCGTGAAATGGAGATAACTGTCTTCAAAGATAAAAATAATGTCTCAGAAGGAAAACGAGATGGGTGAGGGCGAAAACGGAAGAAGAAGAAGAGGCGGGCGAGCGGATCGAGTGAGATGGGGAAAGGAAGGCCTATCTGCTTCGAGAGGTCGAGCGGACGCTGGTCGACATTGGTCACGAGCGAATATTGGTTTCCCCGGGAAAGGGATTCCTGTGACGGTGTCGTTATTGCTGTGGCAAATAAATCTGCGTGACGGGTTTTGCTTTTGGGTCCGAAAGTGAATCATCGCTGGAGAGCAGGTACGCCTCCATTACGGGCCCGTCCGCCATTTCACCTCGCACCAGCCATTTCACCTCGCACCAGCTATTCGCCTGGTTCTCGTGTGTGTCGTGGATTTCGCTTGGGAACTCGTGGTTCTTCGCGGTTCTCCACTTGGGAGCCGCTGATCGCTCACGTCAGCGTCATTGTCTGGTGAACCGAAGGTGTGAATTCCCAGTCGCCTTTTGGGTGAACTTTTACCGGACCAACGTCGGCCCGACACCTCACCAAGCGGCTCGTCTGCAGCGTCGACTGTTAGCCGTTCTGGGTTCAGGTCTCAGTATGACCTTTTCTTGTGATCGCGAGAGCCAAGGGGATCGACTTTGGCCTGGTATTGTGACACAGTGACTTTGGGGGATGTTACCGATTGCTCACGTGGGAATACCGTGAGTTATTGATTCAGGAAATTGGTGGTACCATCATAGAAATTATATGGTGTTTGCTGTGCAAGTGAGATTTTCCTGTACGTGCGTTACTTGTTATTATTGTGTGGTTTTAATACAATACTTGGTTTTGGTAACAATTGATTGGTGTGGTTTCACCATTGGTCACATGGCACACATAATAGTGCATCTTTCTGCCGTGACTCCTTTCGGGGCTCGGAGGTACACAGTGGCCGGGGTTTGGGGAGGAGCACGTAACAGTACCAGGAGAGAGTAGATGGACTGCTGACAAACTCTTCCTATATAAACGTGCGGCTCCGAAGTAACATGGCAGCGTGTGCAAAGCGACTGAGAAACAGGTGTAGCGGCTGCTTCCGTGTTGCAGATTCGGCGCGCACTCTTCACACATAAACGTGCGACTGAGAAAGACGTGTAGCATCCGCTTCCGTTTTGAAGAATTCAATCTTTTTTCAAAATGGGCGCCATGTACTGTTTAGATTTTGATGATTTGCGTGTGATATGATTCAACGGATGTTTATATGAATTGTTTAAAATAAAAAAGCCTTCTATTTCTGATATTTTGCCTTTTCATTTGGGCTTCCCAATTGAAGCCCCACCCATAGGGTGGGTACCGTTGCTCGTATAATAAATGGAGCGAGAGATAATAGGAGGAGGAGAGAGTGAAGCACAACAACAGTAGAGAACAGGGACATCAGGTACCCGGGATAAACAAGATGGACACTACTAGGACTTTCAGGAAAACGGAATTTGACGGAAGTAGATTTGGGGTGTTTTAACGGGGGTAGAAAAGATCAAGGTTTTGAATGGGGGAAGATAAGAGATGGTGGTGAACAGCTGTTTTGAAGACACGGAGGGAGGTGTTTGTTCCAGAGGTGGGAAAGATTTGCATAACGGAAGTGAAAATAGTCCAGTTATTAAATTCGATTTTCTGGCTTATTGTTCTCCCCCCCCCCCCCCCAATTTTTTTTCTGCTGATGTAGAGATCATCCGTTAAAACATATATCTACAAAAAAATTCAAGATTGTGCCCTTTTAAGCTGTTTTAAATATCTTTATATTATCCTTAGAAGTAAGTACAAACTTTTGAAATAGATATTGCTCTTAGATTGAGATTTAAGTTTATTAAGTTTTATCATCACCGTTTAAATTGTCTTTTTTGTTACAAATTCTCTTTTTAAATCTTACTTTAGAAAGTTGTGAGATATTCATATACAAAATGGGTAAAAACCAAATCTTGCAGTTGAAGCTTGCCAAATGGAGCACTGCAGGGCAGGTAGCTATTAGCAGGCAGCTTTCTTGGTGCTTGACCCTTAAAATATATTTATAGTTTGGCAATGTTACTTGATTTAACCCCAACATCAAATATTTGTTCGATATAATTCTGTATATCACTTAAAGTAATCTTTGTCATGAATACAATCTTTCGACAACAGGGGGCGTCCCATGATAGCAGGAGGTTGATCAAGGCTCGAGTATGACTGAAACCATAATGACATGGATGCATTTAGAATGGCTGAAATGCCGATCACATGCTCGAACGCCACCGGGTCGACACTGAAGCGATCAGTTACACAACTTGGGTACATACAAACGAATCACTTGTATGTGGGCATTTGTGCAAACTGCTGAGAGCAGTTGTGCAATCTCTTGCTTGGAGTAGAGACAGGCTCTACTTTAAAGTGATCTGCTGAGAGATTTGTGAGGAAGTTTTTTTTTTTTTTAAATTACATGCACATTTGTGAACTATTGGGTGTTACAATCATGAATGCACCACTCCAAACACATCAACCTTGTTACGCAACTACTTGCTCATTCATGGACAAACCCGCTGCACATGATTACTTCCGCCACCGAAGGTGGACGGAGGTTACGGTATGTTTTCACCCCTGTTTGTCTATCTGTCTGTGAGCAGGATATCTCAAAAAGTTATGGACGGATTCAGACTAAACTAGGTGGACAGGTTTGGTGTGTGACAAGAACGAATCTATAGTTAGGAGAAAAGAACAAGCCGATTAGATTTTGGTTCAGGTCTGGATCCAGATCTGGCCTATCACTTTTCAGTGAGATACAAAACATAAACTTTTAAGCTCGGTGGATATATGTGCTCTAGTGAGTGTCGTTCTAGTTGAGTTGTGTGATTTTTATAGTGATATATTTGTGAAGCTGGTGGTTTACCTGTTGGCCCAGCTTCAGACCCCAGTGTGTTGATAACCAACCGTACCTTTATCATTTATTCTGGCAGCTAAAGAGTTTGACAGTTTTTTAAAATTTTAAATAACTGTTTGGAGGGTTGTTTTTATTTTACTACAAACACACTTTCTCTGATTGTGAGGTTTGCAAGCAGGAGAGGGAGATTCATTTTGTTGTTTTGGCTAGTTGTGCTCCCTACCTCCAGCAGGGTCAGTAAACAAGGTGCACTGTGCCACATGTACAGGCGAAAATCGCAAGATGTCAGCCCACCCTCCTGGGGAGTGGGTAGGGGGAATTATTTTGTCCTCGTGATCCGACGCTGGAAACCCCCAGCACGTGTGCAGAATTTGGTTGCTCGGCCAAGTTGTTTTCAAGTCTATAAGTGAACAGACACACTGCAAAGCCTTCATCCACAACTTGATGGCATGCTGCACTCGCTTCTGGGTTTTCTTCCCTTCAAGTGTTCAAGACAGCTATTCACCACCATGTCAGACCAACCATGATCTTTTCTACACCCATACTTTCCCCCTTCCCATTCCCATTCCCATTTTTCCAGTTTTTTCCTACCTGAGAGTTTGATTTTTGTATCCATCTTACCCACTCGCTTGATTCTCCTCTACCCCTCAATGTTACCTGCATCCCTTGATGCCCATCTCTGTCTATTTTGTCCCTCTGCCCTGCTGTTGTCACCCCACTCCTCTGTACTGTTCCTTTTGTTCTGTTGCGTCCTGATCCATTGTGTGTTCTATCTCTCCCACTAGCCTTGACTCTGTTTACAGAAAAAGGAAAAAAAACCAAAACCCACTCTATTTCATATGATTTTGTCAGTGCCTTTATGTTTGGTAGTGGGGATGGGGAAGGGCAGGCATTGGGTAACTGGTGGTGGTTCCTCTTCAAATCGTATGGCTCATTTGGACCCTGCACTGTGTTTGTTACAGGCGCAGGACAACAAAACTCTGCTGGCCATGCTGCATGCAATGCTTGCCACTGATGGCTTCTACTTCTCATGTAGCTACGACCTTACACACACAGTGCAACGGCTTGCCAACACCAGCCCCGATTTCCATGAGATGTCCCTAGTTGAAAGGGTATGTTGGTAACCAAGACCCACAGATCCAAATCCATCTTTGGTATCTTCTTTTGCACTTTTACTGCCATGAAATGTCTTCACTGATAACAGCGATTGTTTTAATGGTTTTTGTTTTGTTTGAATTGTTTTTTTAAATTACTGGTGTCACGGTGATGATTGCTTTTTGTGGAGTGGCTTTGTAGCATCCTGCTTTGCTTCTGGTGGTCATTTCATATATATTCTAGCCATGCCTATCCTTCGCTTCACTGATGGGTTTATGTAAAGACAACATCTTGCACTTCATCGACATGTTGCTTGTCTATCTGTGAGTCTTAAGTAGGATGTAAAACGAAGTGAAGCCCCAGAAAAAGGGATCATTTATCACGTGTAGTAGCTGTCATTGCAGCTATGGTTGTTGTTTGTGTGCTCCTTCCGTGTACTCTTGTATATTTTTCTGTTGCTTCAAGAAGTATTACTGTGTATAATTTTGTGTGCCCTTCTGTGTCTGTCATGCTTTATTGTAAAGGTTTCCTGCTGTTGTACTGTTGGAACTGCTACATTAAAGCTCGAGTTCCTGCTTCTTCCTCTTTCATGCCAGAAAGACAGGCTATTAAAACAGTCATTGTTATGATTAAATGGCCACTAATTTTTGTTCTAAGTAGATCGATTATTGTCTTTCCAACCAAGTAAATCGATTACTAGCTTTCCAATGGTACCATTATATTATTCTACGGCAGCAGGGAGCCTTTAAAATATACACTCTCCTTTTAGTAATAGATGTAAAGAGTTTTATGGGTTCAGTCATTGATGATGAGCAGCATTACCTTGGCAGCATTATTTTACAAAATGTGCTAGTTTTTGTTCATCTGCGACCTACCAGCCACCGCCTGGCTTTTCCGACCTCCGTTCACGGAGATGGCCTCGACCTGGCAAAATGGAGAGCTGGTGTTTGATGTAAATAATCTCTAATCAAAATGTTAGTGGAGATCGACTGCACTTTTTGTCCGATTCCATAAGGCGAGTTCAAACACATTTTCTGATTCATCATTCCTTTGCTCGTGTATGGGAGGAAGCTGGCTGTCTCTTGTCTAAATTTCCAACGCAGTCTTTCACGTCCTGATTCTCTATTAATTAATTTTTGCTTTCTTCATTAGTCATGGAGAAGCTGTGAATTTTACAGTTTAATTTAGCACGGTGGGGTTGGCAGGATAGCTCGGTGGACTAGTGTTCTCACCTTTGAGTTGTCTAGTCTGGGTTTGATTCCCGACCCAAATATAAACTGTTCACCCTGGTGTTTCACAGGCAGGGTGATGCATCAGTGAGCAAATCCTCAGATGAATGTTAAGCTTTGACACGATTTCCATGCATTAATTGCTGGTAAACGTAAAAAAAAAAAAAAAATCCCACGACACATTTTGCCCAAAGAGTAGGCGAGTTGTCTCTGGCACCTTGGCCAAAATACAAATTCCTGCTCGAACGTGCAGGGGCACTGCGGCAGTGGCACAACCCCGCTAGCAACCATCAGAGTGAATTTGAAATTGAATCCCCTGCCAACATGCAACCACAAAAGGAGTAATTTAAATGAGGTTTTTACTTTTTAATTTACTGCAATTCTCATTGTCCCTACGCTCTTTAAGAAAAACGTAAAATACCAAAAAATGCAACTGCGGACACATTTTAAAACATTTTTAATGAAACTTTGTGTATGCAATCAACATTGGGGGACGCATGAAATATGTTATGACTTTTTGGGATTTGACCCCTGGTTCATGCCATAGGGGGTGGGGACATAGGGTCACATGAGTCAAAACTGGGTTTTTTTAAACTCCAAATCTGATCGGTCATTCCTGGTTGAACTTTGTCAATTTTCAGTTTTGCTTTAGGTGCGAAGCATGGGAATTTGCGATGGCAGGCCATTGGCTTCATTCTAGTTGAAATCGTCGTGGCTATCGTACCGCAGTGTACATGTGATGATGTATTCCCTTCGCTGTTTGTTGCTGCCCCCTTTTAGGCTGACCAAAGGTTTGTGTGGAACACTCATCTCCTGAGTGAGATTGCTACCCAACCAGAGGTGAGGAAGTTCCGTGAAAAGAAAAGTTGATTCTTTTTAGTTTTGCATATCGACGGAACAATACCTTTCAGATTATTTGCTTTTACCTGCATTTTCCCTGTGTGTGGAATTCCTGGGCTAACCTGTGTTTCGTTCATATGTTTGTAAGCAGTAACCGTCCTGTTCATTGATAACATGATTGTCTGTCTCATGGCGTTCTCTAGTACTGTAATATAATTGTACCTTGCATGTGTTTTTTTTTCCAGCTGCATAGGTTTGCAATGCCTATGATCTTTGGTTGTATCCTTATTCCGATGCCATATCAAGCTCTCTAATTTCAGCAACAGCATTTCAGCAATGGTGTTATGACTTTATTTTGTCAATGCACTCACTTTGACACCAATGAAAAATCCTTCCACATGCTTCTGCTGATTTGGGGGTTTTGCCTTGTGCTTACCGTCGCAACATTCTACCTTTTTTTGTGTGTGTGTGTGCAAGATCGAGGCTCGTGTAAGAGCTAACATTAATCACATAAAAACAAGCTGACACATAAAACGTATGATAAAGGGAGCGGGAGACAAGATGGGGAGAGAGAGGGAAGCACACAATTACAACAGTAGAGATCAGGGACATCGGGAGATCTGTGGTAGGGAGAGGGCTTGGGGGGAGGAGGCATGGAAAGGGGGCGGGGGGGGGGGGGGTTGGGAGAGGCATAAAACGCATGGACACTGCTCGGACTTCCAGGAAAGAAGTCAGCATTTAAAAAAAAGAGGATCTGGGGTGAATTAATGGGTGTTGAAATGATCAAGGTTTTGGATGGGGGAAGATAAGAGATGGTGGTGAACAGCTGTTTTAAAGACCTGGAGGGAGGAGTGGCATTGAAGAGAGTGAGGGAGTTTGTTCCAGAGGCGGGAGAAAAGAGGAATGAGAGTGAAGGTGAGCAGAGAGTCTTGATTTTGGCAGTTTCACCATAAGAGGGTTGCTGGCAGATCTTGTGCGAAATATTTTGGGGACAGAGCACAGAGAGCTGGTGGGGGGGGGGGGGGGGGTGGGTTGGCTAGGCCGGAGAGGAGTCGTTAGAAAAGAGAAAGACCACCAACCTGCCTGCAGTGAGTGAGTGAAAGGCCCTCGGAGTTAGCTTCATCGCGGGAGATTCCAATGATTCTGAAAGCTTTCGTTTCAACAGCATGAAGCCGAGCTAGGTGTGAGGCAGGAACACCAGCCCAGAGGGTAGAACAGTATTCCATTGCGCTGCGGATGAAAGCCTTGTATGTGGTGAGGAGCTCAGGTGTGCCAAGGAAGGACTTCGCACGACGGAGGATGCCCAGTCGGCGACTTGTTTTGGAGGCCAGCTTGGAAATGTGGTTTTCCCAGAAAAGATCATGGCAGATTGTGAGACCCAAAAGCTTGAGTGACAGAACTTCTTGGAGAGAATTATTCAGAAAGTGGATGGGAGGGTTGTCCAGTTGGTCTTTTCGGAGAGACATAGTAAGAGTGTGAGATTTGTCAGGATTGAAAGACATGTTCCACTTTTTTTGACCAGTCTGTGATTTTGTCCAGGTCTGCAGAGAGTGAGGAGGCTGCAGACTGCCGAACTGAGGGATGAGGAATGGAGCGGCAGAGAGTGGAGTCATCAGCAAAGAGACAGAGAGGCTTTTCAAGAGAGTCAGAGAGATCATTGATGAAGACCAGAAAAAGCACAGGGCCCAGAACACTGCCTTGGGGAACTCCAGCCTGAACAGGACGGGGAGATGAGAGAAACCCATTCAGGGCTACACGTAGACTACGACCAGAGAGGAAGTCCGCAAGCCATGCGTGGAGATTTCCATGGATACCATAGGAGGAGAGTTTGTTGAGCAGAGCCAGAGCAGCAGATCAGACCATACCAGGTCAGACCAGCAGAGCAGTTGTGTGCCAGACCGTATCGAAGGCACATGATATGTCAAGGGACAACACACACAACAACATGCATTTTAAAGGCCATTTTCCCTGCTAGAGCGGGGGTTAGCCGATATGTCAAGGGAGACGGCCTTAATTTCCTGTTTGACATTGAGGACCTCCATCCATTGTTGAGAAAGCAGAAGCAGCATGTCCAGAGTAGAGTGACCTGGTCTGAAACCAAATTGATGATCAGAGATCAAGCCATTGGAGAAGAGGAAGGATTTGATATCCGAAGCAATAATGGATTAACATGCACTCACGTGATGGAATAACAAGCATTCTTAATGATTATTAATACCTTGCACTCTTCCTGAACAATATCGGCGTATGAATGGCATGGGACATGTGTTAATATTACAATTATTACATGGCCATGCATGAAAGGCTTGAGATGTATTCCTAATGAAATTGATCCAGTTTTCAGACCTTGACTCCTTGTACAGTTGCATCCATCAAGCAGTGCATCATCAATGGGAAATCATTCGACTGGATCCTCATCTCACGGCGCAGCTGCTACAGGGCAGGTGTACGCTACTATGTGCGGGGTGGGTACACTTTGAATAGATACACATTCATAGGAAGGGGAGAGAAGGATAGGGTAGTTTGGGCAGTCCTGTTTGTGTTGTTATATTTATTCTGTAATTGAAGAGATATGATTGGGTGGATGGCTTTTCTTTGTTGTTTTTGTTACATTTGGTTATGTGGTTGTGTTTGCCAACAAAGAACTCATTCTTACGGACAGGTTAGTTTTCCCAGAATTACGGATGGGTTAATTCCTCGAGAATTGGAGTATTTTGATATGACATTGCGCAGCCCCTTCTGGGAGCAATGCTATGACCTACACATTTCCACAGAGAGAATTGGGGTCCCGCCCACCCCCAAACACCCGGGGCTATTCATTTCCTCTTCCCTCACCCCTCACCTAAAACCTTCCCTTGCACACTCTCGATAGAACCACCAGTTTTCAACTTATTCTGTCCATCAGTTCAGTCGTGCATATCAGTCAAAGAAAGAAAAGTGCAAAGAAACAAAAACACTTCTTGAATTATAGTACGAAGATGTGGGGTGTCCTTTTGTTCCATATTCTTGGGTAGTTGGGTTGGATGGGGGTTGGTGTGGTGAAAATTTGAGGAAGAAATATTGACAAGAAAGGAAGTAAAGTATAATAGGAAAGAGAAGGGGGAGGGTACATAAGTGAAGACAGGAGTTGAAGTCACGAGCCTCGATTCAGTATACAAAAAAAAAAGGAAAAATAAAAAAGTAGGTTTAGATGAGATGAGCCATGAGAGAGAGGAGAAAAGTGGCTTTGGCGTTGGAGTGGGTGATGCGGAGGGTCAAAAATATTCCCATTTTTATTTATATAATATGTTAATGGCCCCTTTGCGTGCAAAGATAACGAGCATATTTCATGCAACTTGATGTTCTGTACCCTAGGTATTGACCAAGAAGGCCACGCAGCGAACTATGTAGAAACCGAACAAATTATTCAATATAACGGCACCAAGGCATCCTTTGTTCAGGTATTTGACATTTTAATCATTCAACAAGTATATTGTGTTTTAAGACCATTTCAATACATGGATGCTTTTTTTTTTTCTTTCCTTTTTGCCGGTCCAAAAGACGAGTATTTCTCACCATATTGCTTGGTGTTGCAGACACGAGGGTCCATGCCCTTTTTCTGGTCTCAGCGCCCGGATCTTAAGTACAAACCCTGGCCACAGATCAGCAGCTCGTTGAATCACGTATGTTGGAACATGTGATTTCTACTACTTCTGCCATGTGTTTGGGGACCTGTTTTTGTACAACGTTCCTTTCCTATTCCATCTGCAAGTGCTGCATGGTTTTATTGCTGGGCGCCAAAGGGGGCCTGGCGATGAGGCGTGCCGAAAGGGAGTACCGTATTTTCCAGTGTATTAACCGCACCCCTATTTTTCACCCTCAAAAAAAAAAATATCATGCTCCCAGTTAAGCTTTGATGTAGGACTGGAAGTGCATTGTCTTATCAGGTGTGCCATTGGGTACATGTTGGCAGATGTGTGTGCGGTGCCGAACCGACAGTTCATGACGTACCATGAACCTCTAGGCTCATGACGGGTTGGTCGTGAAGTCCCCAATGTCATCCTCAGCTAAGCTCGTCGCCTTCAGCCTGAGGGCAAGTGTTGTAAATGCAAAACGTGTAAATTCAAACTAATTTCTCATTATAAGAGGCAGAGATTAGGGTGAGTGCTTCCTCAATCCTCCTCTTATTGTCCTATTTTACTACTACAGTGGTTTATTTTATTTCAATTATGTTTAAGATCCACCTGACATTCCTTCTCCAGCAGTAGAAGGTCCTCATTTGAGAGCTCCTCCTGGTACGAGTCCAGCAACTCCTCTACATCACCCTCCTCCACCTCATCAAAGCCGACAGTTTGTCTTGGCCATTTTGACAATGTTACTTCGTGTTTTCGACACATTATTATTCTCGTTGAAACCCTGAGAGCTGTGAACAAATTGAGGGCAAAGTTTTCTCCATACACCATTCATACAGGAACAGGTGACTTCCCTCCAACACTCAACATTACATAGAACATCTCCTGTGCAGTCATCGGATCATTATCAGTTGATTTCACCTGCAAATCACTAAATCATTATCAGTTGTGCAAATGTTCTTCGGAGATAATACACCTTGAATGTAGCAACCACTCCCTGGTCCTCATATCACCTCTTTCATACCGTCCTAAAACATCCATTTTTACTTCAATAGTGATCGCCTTCCTCTGTCCTTTGCTCGCACTACCTACCTTGCTGCTCCACCAACGCTCTCCAGTCATGATTGCAAGGGTTACGCTTATTATAGCGGCACAATTCAGGTGCAAAATGAGAAACACATCACTACACGCACAATGCTAACATGGAGGGTTTCTGGAAACTGAGGGAGGAGAAGGCAAGGGAGAGGGAAGGCAATCCTATCTTTCCCTATCTAAAACCCTGATCTTTTCTACCCCCATTAACCCACTCCAAATTCACCTCCTCCAAATTCCGATTTCTTTCCTGGAAGTCCTTGTAATGTCCATCTTGCTTATCCCGTGTACTCACCCGAGCCCTCTCCCTTCCACAGATCTCCCGATGTCCCTATTCTCTACTGTTGTCGTGCTTCCCTCTCTCCACCCCTCTTGTCTCCCACTCCCTTTAATATATGTTCTATGTGTGAGCTCTTGCATGAGCCTTGGCTTCGTATACAAATATATATCTATACTAGTGGGGTCACCCGCGGGAATCCCACGGGCATGGACGTGTGTGACATTTGGACATCTTGATTTAGATGCTGCACATTAAATTTTACAAAATGGTTACTGGCAATTCATCAGATCCAGAAATGGTGTAATGAACACAATTTATTTATTTCACATAATATGTGCCCCCTTACTCCTCTCCACCTGACACTCTCCTCTCTCCACCCTCATGCCTCTCCAATCCCACTCCTCCTCACACTCCCATCCAATACCACCTCACACTCCCCTCCAATACCTCCTCACACTCCCCTCCAATACCTCCTCACACTCCCCTCCAATACCTCCTCACACTCCCCTCCAATACCTCCTCACACTCCCCTCCAATACCTCTTCACACTCTTCTCCAATACCTCTTCACACTCTTCTCCAATCCCTCCTCACACTCCCCTCCAATACTTCCTCACACTCCTCTCCAATACTTCCTCACACTCCTCTCCAATTCCTCACACTCCCCTCCAATCGCTCCTCACTCTCCTCTCCAATCGCTCCTCACTCTCCTCTCCAATCGCTCCTCGCTCTCCTCTCCAATCGCTCCTTGCTCTCCAACCCCTAGCTCCTCGCTCTCCAACCCCTCGATCCTCGCTCTCCAACCCCTAGCTCCTCGTTCTCCAACCCCTCGATACTCGCTCTCCAACCCCTCGCTTCTCGCTCTCCAACCCCTCGCTCCTCACTCTCCAACTCCTCGCTCTCCAACTCCTCGCTCCTCACTCTCCAACCCCTAGCTCCTCACTCTCGAACCCCTAGCTCCTCACTCTCGAACCCCTAGCTCCTCACTCTCGAACCCCTAGCTCCTCACTCTCGAACCCCTAGCTCCTCACTCTCGAACCCCTAGCTCCTCACTCTCCAACTCCTCGCCCTCACTCTTCAGCCCTCGCTCCTCGCTCTCCAACCCCTCGCTCCTCTCCAATTTCTTGCTCCTCTCCAACCCCAGCCCCTCACTCTCCAACCCCTAGCTCCTCACTTCCAACCCCTAGCTCCTCACTCTCCAACTCCTCGCTCCTCACTCTCCAACTCCTCGCTCCTCACTCTCCAACTCCTCGCTCCTCACTCTCCAACTCCTCGCTCCTCACTCTCCAACTCCTCGCTCCTCACTCTCCAACTCCTCGCTCCTCACTCTCCAACTCCTCGCTCCTCACTCTCCAACTCCTCGCTCCTCACTCTTCAACCCTCGCTCTCCAACCCCTCGCTCCTCTCCAATTTCTTGCTCCTCTCCAACCCGAGCTCCTCACTCTCCAACCCCTAGCTCCTCACTCTCCAACCCCCAGCTCCTCACTCTCCAACCCCCAGCTCCTCACTCTCCAACCCCCAGCTCCTCACTCTCCAACCCCTAGCTCCTCACTCTCCAACCCCCAGCTCCTCACTCTCCAACCCCCAGCTCCTCACTCTCCAACCCCCAGCTCCTCACTCTCCAACCCCCAGCTCCTCACTCTCCAACCCCCAGCTCCTCACTCTCCAACCCCCAGCTCCTCACTCTCCAACCCCCAGCTCCTCACTCTCCAACCCCTAGCTCCTCACTCTCCACCCCTAGCTCCTCACTCTCCAACCCCTAGCTCCTCACTCTCCAACCCCTAGCTCCTCACTCTTGAACCCCTAGCTCCTCACTCTCGAACCCCTAGCTCCTCACTCTCCAACTCCTCGCCCCTCACTCTTCAGCCCTCGCTCCTCGCTCTCCAACCCCTCGCTCCTCTACAATTTCTCGCTCCTCTCCAACCCCGAGCTCCTCACTCTCCAACCCCTAGCTCCTCACTCTCCAACCCCCAGATCCTCACTCTCCAACCCCCAGCTCTTCACTCTCCAACCCCTAGCTCCTCACTCTCCAACCCCTAGCTCCTCACTCTCCAACCCCTAGCTCCTCACTCTCCAACCCCTAGCTCCTCACTCTCCAACCCCTAGCTCCTCACTCTCCAACCCCTAGCTCCTCACTCTCCAACCCCTAGCTCCTCACTCTCCAACCCCTAGCTCCTCACTCTCCAACCCCTAGCTCCTCACTCTCCAACCCCCAGTCCCTCACTCTCCAACCCCCAGCTCCTCACTCTCCAACCCCTAGCGCCTCACTCTCCAACCCCTAGCTCCTCACTCTCCACCCCCTAGCTCCTCACTCTCCAACCCCTAGCTCCTCACTCTCGAACCCCTAGCTCCTCACTCTCCAACCCCTAGCTCCTCACTCTCCAACCCCTAGCTCCTCACTCTCCAACCCCTAGCTCCTCACTCTCCAACCCCTAGCTCCTCACTCTCCAACCCCTAGCTCCTCACTCTCCAACCCCTAGCTCGTCACTTTCCAACCCCTAGCCCCTCACTCTCCAACCCCCAGCTCCTCACTCTCCAACCTCCAGCACCTCACTCTCCAACCCCTCACTCCTCTCCAACCCCTAGCCCCTCACTCTCCAACCCCTAGCTTCTCACTCTCCAACCCCTAGCTCCTCTCTCTCCAACCCCTAGCTCCTCACTCTCCAACCCCTAGCTCCTCACTCTCCAAATTCCTAAATCCTCTCCAACTCCTCGCTCCTCAGTCCTCTCCAACCCTCCTCATCGTTGTTGCAGCAGCATCCTGTGCGGTTCTCCCGTCTCGTTCTTTTCCTCGCTGCATGATGTTCAAGTTTGCATTGACGTTCGTCGACGGACTCGTTCGCCCGTCTCATTCGTTTTCTTGCTGCATCCTGTTCAAGTCTGCGTTCTTCATCGACGTCTCATTCATTTTGGAAATGGAAGTTTCCACGCAACGCATGAATTGTCACGATCCTCAAGAGGAAGTGTCTCGTAATCATCAAATGACAAATGGAAAGTAAATTACATTGTGAAAATTAAAGATGTCAAATAAACCTATTTAAAGTGTATGCGCACATAACTAATAAAAAAAAAAATGAAGAAATATCTCTCGGTAATTTCCTGAAACATATTTTACTTCCGGATAATAATGTTGAATGAAATAAGAACGAAGAAATATATGTCGTTTTGTGACGACTGTCATCAAAAGTAAAAGTAATATATCTTAATGGAAAAGAAAAAGCGAATTTTTTATATCTGTCGACATTTTCCCCGACTTATTTTAGGCGGTGTATTTTCGTGTATCATCGCAGTGCGATTTTTAAAAATACATCTGCATTTTCCCATGTGTGCGTGGATGTTCTCAATTATTTCTGACACCAAGTCTAAAACCATGGTGAGGTATTTTGAATTATGTGGTGGTGAGGTGTTTTTAAATGACGTGGTGGTGAGGTATTTATAATTATGTGCTGGTGAGGTGTTTTGAATTAGTTGGTGATGAGGTGTTTTGAATTACGTGGTGGTGAGGTGTTTTAATTTCGTGGCTGTGAGGTGTTTTTATTACGTGTTTTATGGCTGTGAGGTGTTTTTAATTTCGTGGTGGTGAGGTGTTTTTATTATGTGTTTTATGGCTGTGAGGTGTTTTCAATTTTGTGGTGGTGAGGTGTTTTTAATTTCGTGGTGGTGAGGTGTTTTTATTACGTGTTTTATGGCTGTGAGGTGTTTTAAATTACTTGGTGGTGAGGTGTTTTGAATTACTTGGTGGTGAGGTGTTTTTAAATGACGTGGTGGTGAGGTGTTTTTAATTTCGTGGCTATGAGGTGTTTTTATTACGTGTTTTATGGCTGAGGTGTTTTTAATTTCGTGGTGGTGAGGTGTTTTTATTATGTGTTTTATGGCTGTGAGGTGTTTTCAATTTCGTGGTGGGGAGGTGTTTTTAATTTCGTGGTGGTGAGGTGTTTTTATTTCGTGTTTTCTGATGGTGAGGTGTTTTCAATTTCGTGGTGGTGAGGTTTTTAAAATTTCGTGGTGGTGAGGTTTTTTAAATTTCGTGGTGGTGAGATGTTTTTATTACGTGTTTTATGGTTGTGAGATGTTTTAAATTACTCGGTGGTGAGGTGTAATCGTCCCGAACTTTCAGTCTGCACCGACCCCTACCCTATGTATGTGCTGAGGGGTTCTTTCTTGAAAAAAAAAAACATTCAACCTAAATCTTCAACCTAAATTGCCTATAAAAATGTAATATCACAAACACAACAAATACATTTGTGCAAAATAATTGTTTGTATTATGATTGGTGTAAATCATGACAACACAGCAACTCAGGTACAGTCATTATCCTCAGCTAAAATAAGCCCGTTCCTCAGAAACGACGCTTGGTGAGGCGAGCGGAGCGAGCCGTGCCAAGCTAGTGTATGTATGTATGTATGTATGTATGTATATGTATATGTATATATATATATATATATATATATATATATATATATATATACTAGCAGAAGTACCCTGGCATTGCCGGGCGGGGGAGGAGGAGGAGGGGAGGGGGAGAGGGAGGGGAGGGGAACGGGGAGCGGGGGGGGGGGAGGGGGAAGAGGAGGGGAGGGGAACAGGGGGGAGGGGGAGAGGGGGAGGGGGGAGGGGAGGGTGTGGGGGTGCCCGGGGGAAGAAGGGCCCCTCCCCCTTCTCCCCTCTTCCCCTTCCCCTTCCCCCTTCCCCTCCCCCCTTCCCCTCCCCCCCTTCGCCCTTCCCCTCCCCCTCCCCCTTCCCCTCCCCCTTCCCCTTCCCCTCCCCCTTCCCCTCCCGCTCCCCCGCCCTCCCCCCTCCTACCCATCCCCCCTTCCCCCCGTTCCCCTCCCCTCCTCTTCCCCCCTCCCTCCTCCTCTCCTCCCCTCCCCCTCCTCCTCCTCCCCCTTAACACCAAGGGGGGTTGACAGCCTGTCATCCTACCGAGGTCGGCAAATGAGTACCAGTTCACTGTAATTCCCTGTGTGCCGCAAGAGGCGCCGAACAGGGTTGGTGGCACGAACCCGGAAGTCGGGAACTCATTGTCATCAAATAAATGTAGCATGTATGTTTCAACTCTCTGTCACATGCCGTTGGTCCCATGTCAATCGGATGAAGTTGAAAAATTAACATTACGAAGTTTCTCTGGGACGTACTGATTCCGAATAATGAAGTTGAAAAATTAACGTTCCGAAATACGCTAATTACGCTAACAGAAGCGCTGGCGCTGCGAAGCGCTAGAGGGAGCGCTGCGCTCCCTCCCTCGATTCCCTCCCTCTTCTGCTAGCGTTTCTGCGCTAATACGCTAATTTTAAAACCCGAAGTTTTTAAAATTAAGGTGGTGCTGTAGTTGCTCTGAGACGTACTGATTCCGAATATGCCTTTGGTTTTTCTCTGCGATGAGTAGTTCTCGAGTTATAAGAGGACAAACAAAGAAACATACTTTACATACTTTACTTATATTATATATATGTATATGTATATATATATCGTATATATGTATGTATGTATGTATGTATGTATGTATATAATATATGTATATATGTATGTATATATGTATATATGTATGTATGTATGTATATATTGTTACAGACGCGGTTGTGGATGTTGGTTTACCCGAGCGGTTTGGTATGACCGCGTCTGCACGTTTACCCGATTATACTCGAACGTTGCCGAGTCGCGCTACGCTAAATCAATTGAGGAAAAGGACACAACGGCTGGGTAAAATGACCACGACACCAAGGGTTCAGTTCTCAAGACCTCCGGAGGAGGTATAATATTGCGGAAGGTCAGATTACAGGGATGAGAGAGACAGCATAGTAAGGTAGGCACTTAATTACGGTCTTATAATAGCCCCGACAGACGACAGATAAACAGGACAAAACTGACTCACACGGGGATTGATGGCAAGGAAAGGCGGGTTGGTCGATGGCTCAAGGTGCACTCTTGCTCAGGGACAGAATCGACCCGGTCCGGTCCAAAAGATGCGGGGAGGTATCGTCGCGCTGGGGGTTGGCGTCCTTTGCTCTCCGTGGTTCAGGCGCATCTGATCTTCACATCCGGTAAGTCGCTGCGTATCTCCGGCGGGGAGTGACACGCCCTCAGGCTCGTTAGCTCCGCCCCAGATGAATCGGCCCGTTGCTTCTCATTGGGTGCGGGGGGTTACCGGCTCCGCCCTTGACGGAGGTGGGGCCGACAGCAGCCCCTTCGTGGTAACCCCCGTCGGCGCACATGGGTAATGGCGGCTAACCGAGCCGGAGTGAGGACGCACACTCCCCCTAGCGCGCGCGTTGTTGTAGTTGTTGTTGTAGTTGTTGTATGGGGAAGAAGATGGGAGGAGGTATGGGAAGGTCCCTAAACTCACTACTGGTGCCATATAATTCACATTCTGGTGCAACGAAGAGTCAGAATTAATGAAACGAGTCCTTAACTGACATAGACTAAGAATAACTAGCAAGATGTCCGAAAGTTGTCTACGTGAGATGCGGTGGACCTGGGCACGACATTTAATGGGGGAAAAAGGGAAGGTCGGTTCTACAGAGTGTTATTTACAGGCAATGGGACTAGGGGATGGGGGATTGGGGATAGTTGGGGAGTATTGGGGAAATAGGGGAATATTTACAAGCGGATATGGAGGCAAATGCCATATCCGCAACAATATATATGTATATATCTGTGTATATATGTATATTATATGTATAGTAATATATATATATATATATATATATATATATTATATCTATATATATATAATATATATATATATATATATGTATATATACAGACTTGGCATTTAATATGGTATATTTTTTTAGTGGGGGTGAACTTACTTTTCAAGATGTCTTAGAACCAAAAGTTCATTGGAATTAATGTTGAAAATATTTCTAGATTTGTTAATGTGACCTTTAAAAGAAACAAAAACCACATTTGACATTTCGAAACAAATAAATTGATCCTTGAAAGTGATGTAAACTGATATCGAACTCAATTCATGGACAGTGACTGTGTTAAACTTCTGTATGTTTTCCAGAAGTATCTCTTTATTTTGAACATGAGCAAAATCTTTTTTAACAAAAACAAAAGTTAAATTACGACTGGGATTACCGACAGTAAATTACAGTTCAGTACTTCATGTAACCCCCACGAGCATTCAGGAGAGCACGTACACATTGAGGCATGCTGTTCACAGAGATTTGCCAAGGTTTGGACAGGAATCGCTTGCCATGCAGTGACAATAGCCTGCTGCATTTCACGCACAGAGGTCGGCTGCTGGTCCAAGTGGTCGATTTGACGCGTTAATTCTGCCCACAAGTTCTCTATCGGATTCATATCCGGGGACATGGCAGGCCACTCCATATGCTCTACACCACGGTCAGCAAGAAAGTGTTGGATCATGCGAGCACGATGAGGCCGTGCATTGTCATCTTGGAAGACAAAGTTTCCTCGAAAGGCTTGCCCGAGCAAATGGAAGCAATGTTTCTTCCAGAATGGCCCTGTACTTGAACTGATTCAGGTTTCCATTCAGAACAACCAGGTCAGTTTTGCCCCCTGCATGAAAAGCAGTCCAAACGGTCACCCCACCACCTCCAGCTTGGACTCTTGGCACAAAACAATCTTTGTTGTAGGCTTCATGCACTTGTCTGCGCACTCGGACGCGGCCATCTTGACGATAGACCAGAAATCTAGACTCGTCACTGAAGATCACATGATTCCAGTGTCCTGGCTGCCATTGACGGTGCTCTCTGGCCCACTGCAATCGGCGCTGGCGGTGTTGTCTGGTCAGGCGTGGCTTTCTCAGGGGACGCCTGGCACGATAGCCTGCTTGAATCAGTCGTTGGTTGACGAGCCTTCTGGATACAGGCACATTTATCAGTTGCTGCCTCTCAGCCCAAAGCCGATTAGCTGACTTGGTACGGCCATTGCGGACTAACCGGTGCAGCTGGCGATCATCCCTCCTTGTGGTTTTGCGGGGACGTCCTGGCCTCGGTATTGGAGTAGGGACACCCCTCTGAGCATTTCGTTTCAGGATCTTTGACACCTGACCTTGAGTGATGCCATACTGCCGAGCAATGGCACGCTCTTTCATGCCGTAATTTCGTAAAGCCACCACTCCATGACAAACAGCATTGTTGAGTTGACGGACCATCTCCAGAGGAAGCGGCAATAACTTTTGGAGACGTGCAGCAGTTGTTTTCCACTAATACAGAACGCAACAACCCTTGTATACCTGACTGTGAAGCCAATCGTCAAATGCACCTGTCCGTACATTTTGCCACGCCACCTGTGATATAATCCTGTTGTTGACAGACAATCAGTGACATGGTTCTTTTAACAAATATATCACCAAAGTGTAAAAGAAACTCACCAGATTGATATACTGAGTTAAGAAAGTAAACCCAAGTCAAGAAAAAAAAAAATATTCCATATTAAATGCCAAGTCTGTATATATATTTGTATACTAAGCCAAGGTATATATGTGTTGTGGAAAACCATTCAGGTCCGCACAACTTTAGTCCAACGGTTTGGTTTAATTGCATTTAGATCATCAGATCATTCCTGTAAGTAGAAATACACAATAAGCATACGATGCGACATCTCATAAAGCCATTCATATCAGTCAATGCAAGCAAGCTAGATATTCTATAAAGGCGTACCATTAACGAGGCTACCGATGTAACATGTCACAAGGGAGAAGTCTCGGAGCACTGACACAGCAACGGGTCTTATAGTCACGCCCCTAGTGGGGGCAACAATGACAGCGAGCAGCGAGCATCCCCACCCGGGTTCAGTACGGATACGATTTCACTACATTCACCCCCCCCGTCAGAATTATACGGCCGCGTGGCTAAAAGCGAGTGAGCGTCAGCATGGGCGCGGAGTATCAGTCGGCCCAACCGTAGCGGGCCGGGCGGCGAATTTCTCTGCCAGCACGCGTTCGAAATTCCCCGGGTACGGCGTCTCGTAACCCTGTATCCCCGGTGTCAGAGGCGTCAACAGGGTCGGGTGATGAAGGGGGTAACGCCAAGTCGTCGGACCCGGGCAGTCTCGACGGGGGGAGGGTCGGTGGACTATCGGCGATGGGAGCGTCGGGAGAGGTCATAGTCTCATAGATGGGTTCGACCGGTTCGTCCGATTCCCTACTAAGGTCGTCGACCCCGCAAGGGGCAAGATGACGAACGGAGACAGTAGTCTCACGACCATCAGACGTCATCACCCGAGCATGCTCAGGATTAGCCTGGAGAATCTGCACTTTGTCCACAAGGGGGTCGTACTTGCTCGCGCGAACTGCCCGTTTAAGGTAGGCCGGCCCGGGCCCAGCGAGCCAACTGGGCAAAGACCGTATACACCCCGAGCTCCTGGGGTGGTGGAAAAGACGCTCGTGGGGAGTTTGGTTAGTTGCCGTACTCAGGAGTGCCCGGATTGAGTTCAACGCCGCAGGTAGCGACCAAGCCCATTTATCGAGGCCCCGGCCGTGGGTCCGGAGATGGAGCATGACGGCCCTCCAGATAATCCCGTTGAAGCGTTCGATCTGCCCATTAGCCTGGGGTCTATACGGCGTGGTGTAACTAGACGCAACGTTGTTTTGGAGCAGATAGCCGCGCACCTCCTGAGACAAGAAGACTGCACCCCGGTCGGTATGGACATAGGCCGGGTAACCGAACATTGAGAACAAGTTCTGTAAGCAACGCATCACCGTGGCAGCAGTCATGTCCGCGCACATATAAGCAAAGGGGAATCGTGAGTACTCATCAACGATAGTGAGCAGCTAGCGAGAGCCGCTCGACACCGGCAAAGGGCCCTTGAAATCCATCGCCAAGCGTTCCCACGGGCGTGTAGCCTTCACCAGAGTCCCCATAGGGGGGTTATAGAAACGCGGTTTGATTTCCGCGCAGATAGCGCAGTCGCGACAGATACGGCGGATATCGTCAATCGAGTAAGGGAGATTCCCACTCCGCACGAAATGAGCGAAACGCGTTACGCCGGGATGGCCCGCAGTAGCATGCAGCACCCGTAGGCCCTCCAACGAGGTGATACCAGCACATGTAGTGGGGCGCGATAAGGCATCGGCGGCCTGGTTATCCTTCCCTGGGCGATATTTGATGGTGTAACAGAAGTCGGCGAGTTCGATACGCCAGCGAGTGATTTTCTCGTTCTTAATGCGCTGGGCGTGTAAGGTGTCATACATGAACGCAACGCTTTGCTGGTCCGTGATGATTTGGAAGCTCCGCCCGAGTAGGTACGGGCGCCATCGCCGAATAGACTCGACGATCGCATACGCTTCCTTTTCAACGGACGAGTGCCGCCGCTCAGCGGAGGTAAGAGTCCGTGAAAAGAAAGCCACGGGACGTCCCCCTTGGGAGAGGGTCGCCGCGATGGCCTGATCCGAGGCGTCACTTTCGAGGACGAACGAGCCGCTCTCGTCGATGGTTGCTACGGCGGCTCGGGCGATGTCGGTCTTAAGACCTTCAAAGGCCGTCAATGCGGCCGAACTCAGGGGAAAAGTGTCGCAGGCCACAAGGGGGCGAAGTTTCGCGGAGAAATTTTGCACCCATTTGGAGTAATGGGCGAACAGCCCAAGGGCGCGTTTCAGGGACGCCCGATCGCAGGGAGGGGCCATGTCGAGCAAAGGTCGCAGACGTTCCTTATCCGGAGAGACAGAGCCATGGGTCACGGTGTACCCCAGAAGATCTATGGTGCGTAGGGAGTATCGGCACTTATCCTCGTTCATAGTTAAGTGATACCGTTGCGCGACCTCAAGGAAGCGCTTCAGATTAGCGTCATGGTGCCCTTGGTCATATCCACAAACCGTAAGGTTATCGAGGTAGACGAAAACATCGGTTAAGTGCTCCCGCGCAACGAGGTCATCCATGGCCCTCTGGAAACAAGCGACCCCGTTCGTCACCCCAAAGGGCAATCGTGTGAATTGGTACAACCGCTGCCCCGACTCGAAAGCGGTATAGATACGATCCGCCCTAGAGATAGGGATCTGGTGGTACGCACTACGGAGATCGAGAGTACTATAGACCGAATACTGGGACACCTGTTGCACTAGCGCGTCCATCCCCGGAAGGGGGTAGGCATCCAGCTGTGTAAAGCGGTTAATCGTTTGGGAATAGTCGATCACCATGCGTTTGCGATGGGCCTCACTGCGCACCACTAAGACCTGGGCACGCCACGGCGACCTACTAGGTTCTATGATGCCGTCTTTCAAGAGCTGAGTCGTTTCGTCCGCAATGAATTGCATGTCCGCGCGAGAGTAGCGTCTCGATTTTACCGCGACAGGGGTACAGTCGGAGGTTAGATTGGGGAACAGTGAAAGCGGACGGACGTCCATTTGCGCTAGGGCGCACACCGTTAGCGCGTCGTCCGCCCCCACAACAAGAGTGTCAGGCCCACCGAACTCCATTACCAGACGTCCATGCAGCTTAAGAAAATCGTGTCCTAGCAGAACATCAGCACATAATGCGGGTAAAACCATAAGGTGTACATCAGGGAAAACCCGTCCCTTTAGCACTAGTTTCAATCGGCATTCCCCTTTTGTGCTAAGCCGGAGTCCCTGGGAAGCCATGAAGATCCGTCTCGTAGACCGCCCGATCCGCCATCCATGCCTGAGCACAAGTCGCTGGTCGATAAAACTATCCGTAGATCCGGTGTCCACCAAGGCCTGAACACAATGGCCCTCAACCATAAGGGGAATAAGGGCTTGAGCCAGGCCAGACGAGGCAGCTGGGAGCGGGACTGAGCCCCCCGAATGGGTCGGACCAGCCTCGCGGGTGGATCCTTCACCAGCAGCAGTTTTGCGATCGTGGCCGGTGTCTGCGTTGACCATGGGGAATCCATTATCGTCATCAGAGGGCTTTCCCCAGCATTCCGGTGTTTCGCGATTCAAAATCCGACGAGAAAAGGCCTCCGTAGTATTTGGCATCGCCTTTTGACACTCCTGGCAGATAAAGGCTTCCGTTGTAGCCGAAATCGCCTTTTTCGTTTGGTCGCTTTGACAAAAGGCTTCCGTAGTATTCGAAATCGCCTTTTTCGTTTGGTCGCTTTGACAAAAGGCTTCCGTAGTAGTATTCGAAATCGCCTTTTTCGTTTGGTCGCTTTGACAAAAGGCTTCCGTAGTATTCGAAAGCTGTTTCTTCCCTTGCGTGGCTCGAGGTTTGGCCAAGGACGCGGCCTTTGTCCCCGATGGAGAATGAGACGTTGGTGGCTGTCCGGTGGCGCCAGTCAAGGTTGTCTGCGCGCCCAGCGGGCCGCGGAGAGGGGCCCTCCCCTTCGAAGTCGGGTAAGGCGCTGGGCTCGTGGGTTCTGCTACAAGCCCGTTCAAGGTTGCCGCGCCTGCGCGACCGCGGCTGCGCGAGTCGAAGGGCCGCGAGCCGCGTGCCGATTTCTTGCACACTTTCGCGTAATGTCCCTTTAGCGAGCACAAATGGCAAATAGCGTCACGTGCCGGACACACGACTCGGGCATGACGAGGCCCTCCACAAAAAAAACATGCGGCCCCGCGCAAGGCCTTGGGTCTGCTGGTCGTAACGGCAGCTGTCAGGGTAGGGTCATCCTCCGGAGCATCCCGGAGTTCAGCAGGCGGATCCACGTCCTCGTCAGTGGTACTCTCCGGCCGGGCGTGTAGTGAGGTGCCCGCCAAAAGGCGCGTGCGATCATAGGCGTTCGATTGCATCCGCGCTTCGGTATACACCGTCGCTTGCTCAACCGCCGTAGCGAAGGTCAGGTCGGTCTTCTCCAAGAGTTTGAGACGTAGTTCCTGGGAGGAGACCCCTGCTATGAAGGCATCTAAAAGTCGATCATCTTTAGCCTGCTCGGGAGTCCGTGGCTCCTTGGCGCTGTCCAGCATGAGCTGCCGGAGCTCCTGGGCGTAATGATCCATAGGCTCGTTGGGCTGCTGCCGCCGCGTCTGCAGCAAATAACGCGCATACACAGGGCTTTTTTCTTTTATATAAAGCCGCTTGAGCTCCGCGATGGTAAGATCATACGTCGTGCATTGAGCGACCGCGTGGTAGACCCGGTAGTCGATTTTTGAGTGTAATATTGCCAGCTTCGCGGCAGGCGTCGGAGCGGTCTCAGGCTCATCAAAGAGATGCTCCAGTTGTCGGAGCCAGTGCTTGAGTTGCAAGCCTCCGTCCGTGGCTTGTGGGTCGGCGCTGAAAATGGACACCGTCAACGTCTTGTTGCCAGCCATGTCAGCAGATCTTAAATGCAATTAAGTGTTGTGGAAAACCATTCAGGTCCGCACAACTTTAGTCCAACGGTTTGGTTTAATTGCATTTAGATCATCAGATCATTCCTGTAAGTAGAAATACACAATAAGCATACGATGCGACATCTCATAAAGCCATTCATATCAGTCAATGCAAGCAAGCTAGATATTCTATAAAGGCGTACCATTAACGAGGCTACCGATGTAACATGTCACAAGGGAGAAGTCTCGGAGCACTGACACAGCAACGGGTCTTATAGTCACGCCCCTAGTGGGGGCAACAATGACAGCGAGCAGCGAGCATCCCCACCCGGGTTCAGTACGGATACGATTTCACTACAATATGTATATGTATACTGTAAAAAGGTTGAAAGAGGTGACAGTGAGGGAGGCATTAAAAGAGAGGCTGAGTATGGGAGAGGATGATGTGGTTGAGCTTGAAAGTGGTTGGATGTCAATGAAAGATAGTCTGTTGGGAGCCGTTGGTGAGGTATGTGGATGGACAAAAGGACCACCGAGGCACTCGGAAACATGGTGGTGGGATGATGAAGCTGGAAAGAAGATTGACGAGAAGAGGAAGAAGTTCAAGGCGTGGCAGAAGGCAAAGGGTATGGGGGCAGAAAAGGCAGAGCATGAAAGTTATAAGGCAGCCAAGATGGCTGCAAAGAAAGATGTCGCAAAGGCGCAGGAGGCATGTCGGAAAATGTTCGGAGAACGCTTGGATTCGGAAGAGGGTCAGAGAGCGGTATTCAGGATTGCAAAGCAGATAGCGAAAGAGAGGTGTGATGTGATGGAGGTGAGTTGCTTGAAGGATGAAGTGGGACAAATCGTTGTGGGCCCAGATGGAATTGAAGGAAGATGGAAAAGACATATGGAAATACTGTTGAATGCAGAGAATGAATGGGATGGCAACATAGAGAGTACCCAGTTTTAGGACCGGCAGAGAAGATAACCGAGAAGGAAGTTGAGGAAGCGATAAAAGCAATGAAGAGTAGAAAAGCGGAGGGCTGACGGGAGTTGTGGGAGATTTGTTGAAGGTAGCGGGAAATTGGGGTGTGAAGAGAATGACAGAGATCTCCAATCTGGTGGTGAAAGAAGGCCGCATTCCAGTGGATTGGGAACTGAGTACCCTCGTCCCTCTATACAAGGGGAAAGGTGACCCTCTGGACTGCAGCTCGTATCGAGCGATAAAGTTATTGGAGCATGGAATGAAGGTATTGGAAAGGGTGTTGGAGAGGAGGATAAGGAAGAAAGTGCAGATCGACGAAATGCAGTTTGGATTTATGCCAGGAAGAGGAACGACAGACGCGCTTTTTATTGTGAGGCAGTTGCAGGAGAAGAGGAAGAAGTTGTTTCTTGGGTTTGTTGATCTGGAGAAAGCATTCGATAGGGTTCCACGTGAAGTATTGACATGGGCATTGAGGAAGTTAGGAGTGGAGGAATGGTTGATCAGAGTAGTGATGGCAATGTACAAAAGAGCACGCACAGCTGTAAGGACGAAGGACGGGAACAGTGGTGTGTTTGAGGTGAAGGTGGGAGTGCATCAGGGGTCGGTACTAAGTCCACTACTATTTGTAGCTGTGTGGAGGTGCTGGCTCGGAACGTAAAGGAGGGTTTACCGTGGGAGTTGTTGTATGCAGATGATCTGGTGTTGATTGCAGAAGGTATGGATGGACTGAAGGAGAAGATGAACAAATGGAAGGAATGTATGGAGACAAAAGGTCTGAAGGTGAATATCGTAAAAACAAAGGTGATGGCAAGTGGTAAAGCATGTGGTGAGGTGGAAAGAACTGGAAAGTGGCTGTGTGCTGTGTGCAGGAAGGGTGTCGGAGTGAATTCCATTCAATGTACAATGTGCGCTGAGTGCGTTCATCAAAAATGTAGTGGTTTGAGAGGGTCATTAACCAGTGTGGCAGCTACATTCAAGTGTAAGGTGTGCACAGAGGTAGCTGCAGATGGAGGAAATGTTGAGTTGGCTCTTGGAGACGGCGTGAAGCTGGAAGGTGTGAAAACATTTTGTTACCTCAGAGACATGCTGAATGGAGAAGGTGGATCAGACTCAGCAACGGTTGCTGGAGTGAGATGTGCATGGAAGAAGTTTCGGGAACTGAGTGGCGTGCTGACGAGGCGGGGAGTGTCGTTGAAGCTGAAGGGAAAGGTGTATGCTGCATGTGTGAGAAGTGTTATGATTTATGGGAGCGAGACATGGGTAATGAACGTTGAGCAGCAACGAAGACTGGAAAGGGTGGAAATGCGAATGGTTCGGTGGATGTGTGGAGTATCGTTGAGAGAGGGGAAGACAAATGATGAATTGCGAAAGCTGATGGTAATAGAGCCTGTGATGGATGCTGTGAAGAGAAACAGTTTGAGATGGTTTGGTCATGTGTTGAGGAAGGATGAAAGTGACTGGTTGAGAAGAGTGATGGAAATAATGTAGAAGGAAGTAGAGGACAGGGAAGACGGAGAAAGACTTGGCTAAAGATGGTCGAAGAAGAAATGCGGGCAAGGGGGTTAACAAGGGGAGATGCAGAAAATAGGGCAAAATGGAGAAGATTGTCATGGGGACCGCAAGGCTAACCCCCGCTCTTGCAGGGAAAATGGCCTTAAAATGCCTGTTGTTGTTGTATTAATTGCACCCCTAACGTTTAACCTTTTTTGTTGATAAACAAAAGTGCGGTTAATACACCAGAAAATACGGTACTCAGTTTTCACTCTGTTTTCTTGTTTGTTTGTCCGGGCTATATCTCAGCCATCCTTTGAGGTAAGAAGCTGAAATTTGGGCATAATACTGAGTTTTATGATTTATGGGAGCGAGACATGGGTAATGAACGTAGAGCAGCAACGAAGGCTGGAAAGGGTGGAAATGCGAATGGTTCAGCAACGAACGTTATTTTTTATTTTTTGATTAATCAACTAATTTTTTGAAATTTGTAGAATTTGTTTTTCACTTGGAAGGTGTGGGTTATGATGTGTAAATAAAGGTGGAAAAAGTCTGATTTAATGCAATTGAAATCCAGGCTTTAAGGCAACAAATGCGTGAAAATTTGAAAGGGCGTGTCGACTTTCTATAGGCACTGTACTAAGTGAGTGAACATACAATTTGTTCGTTCATGTGTATGCAGCTCAAGGCTGCAGGGCAGCATCATTGGCTGTGGGTGCAGCTCTGCTGCTGATGCAATGCCCTCTGCCGGTTAGGGCAGGATCTTGGCCCTGGTGCCGGCGATAGCTCACCTCCTCTTTGCGAAGGACACAATTCGATATTTAACGTCCACCAACTAATGCCGGCAGATGGGATGCCCATTTAACGCCATCTGAGGGACAGCACACATTGATGAATCGCCCTGCTTGTGAAACACTGATGACAGCTTATAGCTGGGTTGGGATTCAAACCCTGGCTCGACATTTTGGAGGCAAGTGTGCGTATCTCTAGGCCATCCTGTCAGCCCAGCATACAGTATAAAGAGGCCACCTACATATTATGTACACAAGAAATGGCATAAATGCTCATCCCTCTGTCCCCATCTCTCCCTCCACTTCCTTTTTAAAATGTTTACTCATTAATTCATTTCTTTTTACTTTTGTTTGATCCCAACTTCCTCTCTTATTTTGTCTCCTCTTCTCCAATTCCCTCACTCGTATTTTGCACTACTTTCATCCCTCCTTCCCTTATATTTCTCAAAGTTTTTAATTAGCACCCCTACCTCCACCTCCTCTCACTCCACCAATTCACTCACTCCTTTTATGCATTTGAAGATGAGCTCAAATTAGCATATGAAAGCTTTCCCAAGTTGGAGCACTTTGTGGACATTCATCTGCTCGAGGCAAAAATGTCATGTCGATCACATAAATGCGCACATAACGCAAATGTAATATTGTTTTGAGTGATAGATCTCAACTACTGCACTCCAACTTAAGCCGCTTGTGCTCATCAATCCTTCTAACTTCCAGGAAAGTTCCACAGAGAGACATTAATTTCCACAATGCAGAGACAGCAAGAAATGAGCCGGCCACTTATTAATTATTCCACAGCACATGTGCATTGTGCAGCTTGGCTTCCGTCTTTGAACCGCCTCCCTATTTTCTCTGATAAAACCAGAATTGAATGAATTGAAATTGCATTAGAAACGACATTTCATGCATCCACCCATCATGTTGCTGTCGCTTCAAACAAGTAATTAATTTTGTTGCATGCTGTGGTGCAAAACTATCAAACTTAATTTGAGAGTTTTTGTGCAGAAACAATGACTCTGGTAGCATGCAGCGTTTCCTGGTGTATTAACCGCACCACTCAATTAGTGACCCGTTGTCTTGATATGGATGTAGGTTAACTGCCTGGAGGTTTTGAGCAACCCTCTGTTTCCTGAGCACTCCCATAGGCTTTTAATGAGATTAGTTTATTTAATGATGTATTTCATCTTCACCACACTAGCTTAATTCAGGGTACCCACCCATAAGTGCTTTCTCTGTCTTTTCTAGTTTTGTGCACTCTTTCAGGTTTTATTTATTTATTTTGTGTATGAAATCTAGGCTTACACTAGAGAAAGGTTAAAGAGGGTAGAATGGTGGGGCTATGGAACAGTATGTGAACTAGAACGGCACTCATTAGAGAGCATACCTCCGCCAGGCTGAACAGTTTATGTTTTGTATCCCACTGATAGGTGGTCAGATCTGCATTCAGACCTCAACCAAAATTTAATCGGCTTGTTCTTGGCACCTAACCAACTCATCCCCCAAGTTTAGTCATTACTCGTCCATAACTTTTTAAAATATCATGTTATATATCGCTTTTCGCCCGATCTCTCGATGGTGAAGAATTACTTAAAAAACTAGAACGGCACTCATTAGAGAGCATACCTTAGCCATATCTCCGCCAGGTGAACAGTTTACGTTTTGTGTCCTCGAGTAGACCAGAAAATCACAATACAGTCACATTGAATCAACGTTTTGAGATATCCTGCTTTGTATCGTTTTTGTCCCCATCTCCCAATGGTGAAGAATCACTTTAAAATTCTACTAGCCGGATCCGGATCCAGATCTTCACCAAAATTGAATCGATTCTTCCTTGTCACACACACAACCTGTCCACCAGGTTTAGTCCAAATCTGTCCATAACGTTTTGAGATATTGTGCAACATATCAGTTCTAGCCCTTTCACTCAATAGTGATCAATCACTTAAAAAATTCTCTGATCTGGATCCGGATTCGAATCTTCACCAAAATGTAATAAATTCTTCCTTGTCACATACGCAACCTCTCCACCAAGTTTCGTCCTAATCCGTCCTCAATTTTTTGAGATATCATGCTATTTATCGTTTTTGGCCTTATCTCCCAATGGTAAAGAATCGCTTAAGAAATTCTACTACCGGATTCGGATCTTGACCAAAATCTAAGCATTTCGTCTGTCATTCTAATAATTTCGCTAAATTTCGTCGGAATCCGTCCACAACTTTTTGAGATATCTTGTTCACAGACAGACAAACAAACAGACAGGGGTGAAAACATAACCTCCATCCATCTTCAGTAGCGGAGGTAACAAGCAAACGGTCAAAGCAAAAACAGGAGGAGAGAGAGTTGGAAATAAAGCACAGCAATCTGTACGTAAATGGGGATGGGATAGGATTGGGGGGGGGGGGGGGGGCGGAATAAGGTAAGGAGGGCAAATGAAGATGGAAAATGTTAAAGGGTACGGAAGTACGATGACCTGAGAAGGTGACGCATTGCCAACTTGAAGTTCTGGAAGGAATGGGGGCATTGAACGGGAGTGGAATTTTACTTTGGCTGACGCTGCTATCATCAAGCGATTGCAAATATAATTAATTTATCGGGTGGATGAGTCTTCAAAGTATTTGTTATTTTTAACCCTGCGTGAGTAACACGCACGCTTTGTTTAAAACACCTTGCTCGTTTGCACCCCAGGATCTTCCTGCTCGTGGGTTGCAAGTGTCCAAACCCTGTTGTTTCACATTGTTTATATTGATTTTTGCCCTGCTATTATGGATTTCTACTCTCAGCCCTCTGTTAAATGGCGTCTCGGAATCCTGTTTTTCTCACCGTGGTCTTCCCTTTAACGTGGTAACATTTATGGGTGGAATTTTTTTCCGCACATCAAAATTGGAGGGGTTGGGTGTGCGGTGAGAGGTTAAATAAATATATAACTACATCATGACACACAGCTCTTTCCTTGCTGGAATGGCATCTTTTAATATTTGCAAAAAAATTTTCGACAACAGTGAGGCTCATGGAAGAACAAGGAAACACTCAAATCGGCAAGTAAGAGAAGAGAGTTGGGTTCGGAAGGATTAATTGGGATAATAGAAGATCGTGGGTCGGCAGTGCACCGCTGCCTCGGGATATCATGAGTTGGTGATGCACCGCTTGCTTTTGAAACGCCGGAGGGAAGAGTGAGACAGAACAGCCTCTCGAAGGCGGTTTCATATACGGGACAAGCGAGGAACAAAAGAGTTGAGGTGTGCACTCGGCCTGCATTTTAGAAGGTTAACCCGGAAAGGATTACTGCAAAAGTGTGTGCATCCTGGAGTTGCTGCGGAGGGTCGGAGGACCGAGAGAGTAGGGGGAGTAATGTTTTTTTTTTTTTTTTTTTTTTTTTTTTGTATACAAGTTCTAGGCTCGTGAAAGAGCGAACATTAATCACACAAAAAGTCAAACCGACACATAAAACACAAAATAAGGGGAGCGGTAGACAAGATGGGGAGAGAGGGGGAAGGACACAAACACAACATTTGAGAGCAGGGACATCGAGAGAACTGTGGGAGGGAGAGGGCTTGGGGGGAGGTGGGAGAGGTATAAAACATATGGACACTGTAAGGACTTCCAGGAAAGAAGTTGGAATTTCGAAAAAGTGTATAAAAACTTCAAAAAAGTGTAAAAAATGTTGGAGAATTAATGTAAGAATTAAGGCTCCATCCTTTGCATAGAAGAAAACGGAGAGATTGCCGACTTCACTGCGATGTGAGAGCAATAGATCTTGTGCTTCGACCTCGTCATGGGAGATTCCAATAATTTTCAGAGCTTTCAATCCCACAAAAACCAGGAGAGATAGATGTGAGGCTGAAGCACCAGCCCCATAGCGGAGAGTAGTACTCCATTGAGCTATGGACAAAGGCCTCATAGGCATCTCTTTTATATATATATATGTATATATATATATATATATATATATGTATATATATATATATATATATGTATATATATGTATATATATATATATATATATATATATATATATATATATATATATATATATAATATATATATATATATATATATATATATATATATATATTGTTACAGACGCGGTTGTGGATGTTGGTTTACCGAGCGGTTTGGTATGACCGCGTCTGCACAGTTTACCCGATTATACTCGAACGTTGGCCGAGTCGCGCTATGCTAAATCAATTACGGAAAGGACACAACGGCTGGATTAAATGACACGACACCAGGGGTACAGTTCTCAAGACCTCCGGAGGAGGTTATAATAGTTCGGAACGTTAGATTACAAAGACAAGAGAGACAGCATAGGAAGGTAGGCACTTAATCACGGTCTTATAGTAACCCCGACAGACCACAGATAAACAGGACAAGACTGACTCACACGGGGATTGATGGCAAGGAAGGGCAGGTAGTCGAGGCTCAAGGTGCACCTTGGCGCAGGGGCAGAATCGACCCGGTCCGGTCCAGAGATGCGGGAGGTCTCGTCGCGCTGGAGGTGGCGTCTGTTTCTCCTTCGTGGCTGAGGCGCATCGGACGTCACGTCCGGTAAGTCGCTGCGTATATCCGGCGGGGAGTGACACGCCCTCGGCTCGTTAGCTCCGCCCCAGATGGAATCGGCCCGTTGCTTCTTATTGGGTGCGGGGGGTTACCGGGCTCCGCCCTTGACGAGGGGCCGACAGGCAGCCCCTTCGTGGTAACCACGTCGGCGCACATGGGTAATGGCGGCTAACCGAGCCGGAGTGAGGACGCACACTCCCCGCGCGCTGTTGTGGTAGTTGTTGTTGTTGTTGTTGTTGTTTCATGGGGAAGATGGGAGGAGGTATGGGGAGGTCCTAAACTCACTACTGGTGCCATACAATCACATTCTGGTGCAACGAAGAGTCAGAATTAATGGAAACGAGTCCTTAACTGACATAGACTAAGAATAACTAGCAAGATGTCCGAAAGTTGTCTACGTGAGATGCGGTGGACCTGGGCACGACATTTAATGGGGGAAAAAGGGGAAGGTCGGTTCTACAGAGTGTTATTTACAGGCAATGGGACTAGGGAATGGGGGATTGGGGAAATAGGGGAATATTTACAAGCGGATATGGATGGAGGCCAAATCCCATATCCGCAACAATATATATATATATATATATATATATATATATATATATATATATATATATATATATATATATATATATATATATATATATATATATATATATATATATATATATATATATATATATATATATATATATATATACATACATATATATATATATATATATACATACATATATATATATATATATATATACATACATATATATATATATATATATATATATATACATACATATATATATATATATATATACATACATATATATATATATATATATATATATATACATACATATATATATATATATATATATATATATATATATATATATATATATATATATATATATATATATATATATGTATATATATATATATATGTATATATATACACACACACATATACAGGGGGCTGCAAAAGTAGGTATACAGTAATGAAAAACAAAACGTGCGCACAAAACATATTTTATTGATTATACAAGCATATCAATAATAACATATCAATAATAAACATATTAATCCCTCAAATGTTCAAACTGTTTGCCCCCGGCATTCACACACTCCACTAGTCGAGTGTGGACACCCATGCACACTCTGGCACATAGGTCTTTATCAGCATCAATTTCCTGGCAAGCCTCCCTGTTGTGAAAATCAACCAAGTCCACAACTTTGTCCCATAGGTAGGTTTAATTTCAATCAGATCTTTGGCATCATCCTGTAAAATACAATCATGCAATATATATCAGGATCTTGGTATCATATAGGAAGGATTGATAATATTAGTCAAAGCAAGCAAGCAAGCCTAGAATATAAAAGGGTACGTACCATCCGAGTCTACATATCATAGAATAATGTCGCAGGAGTGGCCCGAAGTCGCGGACGTCCGAGGTCTTATAGACGCCTCTCAGTGGTTTAAGCGAGCATCACACCTGGGTTCAACTTTGATACATTTTCACTACATTCTCCCCGCCGTTAGAACTACACTGCCGCTAGGCAGGAATCAAGCGTGCGTCAGCATTAATTGATTAGGAATGTCAATCCATGTCAGTCGGTCCATCCGTAGCGGTCAGGGCGGCGAATTATCCTGCCAGCACGGGTCCGGAAACTACCGGGTACGACATCCCCAAACCCGGAGTCCCCTGCATCGGAGTAGCCGCTGGAGGCAGGTGTCGGAGGGGGCACCTCAGTGCCTTCAGGCAGGGGTGTATCTGGCGAAGGGAGGGACGGCAGATGCTCCATAGGGGGAGCTTCAGGAGAGTCCATGGACTCGTAAATCGGTTCGTCGATATCCCTACAAGGGTCGATGACCCCACAAGGGGCGAGATGGCGTACTGAGACAGTGGAATCACGTCCATCTGCCGTCATCACACGAGCATGCTCGGGATTAGCCTGGAGTACCTGCACCTTATCCACTAAGGGATCGTACTTGCTCGTGCGAACCGCACGTTTGAGATAAGCCGGCCCCGGCTCAGCGAGCCAACTGGGTAAAGATCGGATACTACCCGAGCTTCTAGGGTGGTGGAACAGCCTTTCGTGAGGAGTCTGGTTGGTGGCCGTACATAGTAGAGGCCTGATCGAGTTCAGCGCCGCAGGTAGCGACCAAGCCCATTTATCTAGGCCCCGGCCGAGGGTCCTGAGGCTTAGCATGACGGCCCTCCATATGATCCCATTGTAGCGTTCGACCTGCCCATTCGCCTGGGGTCTGTACGGAGTGGTGTAACTCGAAGCGACATTATTTTGGAGCAAGAAGCACCTCACTTCCTGGGACAGGAACACCGCACCCCGATCTGTATGCACGTAGGCCGGATACCCAAACATAGAAAACAAATTCTGCAGGCACCGTATGACTGTGGCAGCCGTCATATCTGCGCACGTGTAAGCGAAAGGGAATCGCGAGTACTCATCAACGACAGTGAGCAGATAACGAGAGTTACTCGACACCGGCAGCGGGCCTTTGAAATCCATCGCCAATCTCTCCCACGGTCTAGTAGCCCTGACCAGCGTCCCCATGGGAGGGTTGTAAAAACGCGGTTTGAGTTCCGCACATACAGCGCAGTCGCGGCAGACCCGGCGGATGTCCTCAATCGAGTACGGCAGATTACCACGACGCACAAAATGAGCGAAACGCGTCACCCCAGGATGACACATAGTGTCGTGCAAAGCGCGCAGACCCTCCAAAGTTATGAGACCCGCACACGTAGCCGGCCTCGATAAGGCGTCGGCGAACAGGTTATCCTTCCCCGGGCGATATTTGATGGTGTAGCAGAAGTCGGCGAGTTCGATACGCCAGCGAGTGATTGTCTCGTTCTTTATGTGTTGAGCATGTAAGGTGTCATACATAAATGCCACGCTTTGTTGGTCCGTGATGATTTGGAAGCATCGCCCGAGCAAGTACGAACGCCATCGCCGAATCGACTCGACGATCGCGTACGCTTCCTTTTCGACAGACGAATGCCTCCGCTCAGCCGAGGTGAGTCCGCGAAAAGAAAGCCACAGGGCGCCCCCCCCACACCCCCTGGGAGAGAGTCGCCGCTATCGCATGATCCGAGGCATCACTTTCTAAGACGAAAGATTTGCTCTCGTCGATCGTCGCCACAGCGGCGCCAGCGATGTCGTCCTTAAGGCCCCTAAAGGCAGCCAAGGCGGCTGGGCTCATGGGGAACGCGTCGCAGGCCACAAGTGGGCGGAGTTTCGCGGAGAAATTTTGCACCCACTTAGAATAATGGGCGAACAGCCCGAGAGCATGCTTCAGCGAAGCTCGATCGCAGGGCGGGGCCATATCGAGCAAGGGTCGCAGACGCTCCTTATCAGGAGCAACAGAGCCGTGGGTCACGGTGTACCCCAGAAGATCTATCGTGCGCATGGAGTAACGACATTTAGCCTCATTCATGGTTAAGCGATACCTCTGCGCGACCTCGAGGAAGCGCTTCAGATTCGCATCATGATGCCCCTGGTCATGCCCGCAAACCGTAAGATTGTCCAGATATACAAAGACATCGGACAAGTTCTCCTTAGCGATGAGGTCGTCCATAGCCCTCTGAAAACAGGAAACCCCGTTCGTCACCCCAAAAGGTAGTCGGGTGAACTGGTATAACCTTTGACCTGATTCAAACGCGGTATAGATGCGGTCTGCCTCGGAGATGGGGATCTGATGATACGCACTGCGTAGATCGAGAGTGCTATAGACTGAGTACTGGGAAACCTGTCGAACCAGGGCGTCCATTCCCGGGAGGGGGTAGGCGTCCAGCTGTGTAAATCGATTAATCGTCTGCGAATAGTCGATTACCATTCGTTTGCGATGTGCCTCACTTCGCACCACTAAGGCCTGTGCTCGCCACGGTGACCGGCTAGGTTCTATGATACCTTCCTTTAAGAGCTGGGCTGTCTCTTCCGCAATGAATTGCGCGTCAGCTCGTGAGTAGCGCCACGATTTTACCGCTACCGGTGTGCAGTCCGTGGTCATATTGGGGAACAGCGACAGAGGCTCAATCTCCATCCCTGCGAGTGCACAAACAGCCAGCGTATCAGTACCACCAAATTCCATTTCCAAACGTCCGTGTCGCTTAAGAAAGTCATGTCCTAACAAGATATCAGCACATAGAGCAGGTAAGACCATGAGATGTACATCTGGAAACATTCGTCCCTTTATCACAAGCTTCAATCGACAATCCCCTTTTGTATTGAGCCTAAACCCTTGGGAGGCCATAAAGATGCGACGGCATGTCCCGAGGATCGGCCCTCCGTGTTTTTGCACTAGTCGATGATCGATATAACTATCCGTGGACCCTGTATCGATTAGAGCCCGTGCAAAAATTCCCTCGATCATAAGTGGGATGATGGCCTGAGCCAGGCCAGGCGGTCCGGCAGAAGCCGAGCCATCAGAGCAAGACGATCGCGCCTCGCGTGTAGATCCGACGCCAGCTGCATTTCTCCGTTTGTTCGAGCAGCCTCCGGAGGGCGCTCGTGTCATGCGCGTAGTTTGAAAGCCATCTGCAGTCTTCCGTGCCAAAACAGGAGCTTGTAGTTCGTACAAGCAGCCTTTGGAGGGTGCTCGTGTCATGCGTGTAGTTTGAAAGCCATCTGCAGTCTTCCGTGCCAAAACAGGAGCTTGTAGTTCGTACAAGCAGCCTTCGGATGGCGCTAGAGTAGCGCAGTGAGTCTCATAGCCATCATGAGACGTTCGGATACCAGCCAAGAACAGTCGCTCCGCGTTCGAGCGTATTTGCGCCATTTGTTTTGGCGGTCCGATGGAGCTCACCAAGGTCGAGCGCGCAGCCAGGGGCCCACGAGGAGGTACGCCGCTCATCAAAGGCGGGTGAGGCGCCCCGCTCTGTGCTCGGCCCTTTGGCCCAGCGATAAGCACATTCATTGTCGCGCGTGTTCGTTTGCCCCGCGCAGCCTTTCGGCACACTTTTGCAAAATGCCCTTTTGTTGAACACAGATGACATATCGCTTCCCGAGCCGGGCACGCCGATCGGGGATGTTGTCGATTCCCGCAGAAATAGCACGTAGCGTTTCGTCCGGGCTTTGGACCCGCAGCTGCAGCCGCCGCCAAGCCAGAATCATGGTCCTCCTCGGGAGAAGCCAGGGGTTCCGGCAGGGATTCCGTGTCGGCTTCCGTGTCGTCGGCGGTAGCCCTCTCCGGTCGGGCCTGATGAGAAATCCCCGCAGTGACGCGCGTGTGATCGTAAGCGTTAGATTGTTCACGGGCTGTAGTGTAGACGTGAGCCAGCCGTAAAGCCTCCGTGTACGTCAAGTCCTCAACCTCAAGAAGCCTCTGTCTAACGGTAGAAGACCCGATTCCTGAGACAAAAGAATCGCGTACAAGGTTGTCCTGTACTTGCTCGTGTGTCCGTACCTCCTGGGCACTCTCAGCGAGCAGACGTCGCAGCTCTTGTGCGTAGTGGTCTAGCGACTCTGTGGGCTGTTGAGTCCGCTTTGCGAGCAGATGCTGGGAATAGACCACGCTTCGCTTCTTAATGTAAATCCGTTTTAGCTCCATCACCGCAGCATTGAACGTCGTACACTGCTCGATTCCCCCTGTAGACGGTATGGTGTACTTTAGCTTGCAGTACCTGTAATTTTGTTTCATCAGTGACATCGCTCGTGTGTCCTGGGCTTTGAACTGATTGTCCAGGGACTTTAGCCAATGAGTCAGCTCCGAGCCCGCATCCACTGCTTGTGGGTCGGCGGAGAATTGCGGCACCTGGATCATCTTGTGTCCCGCCATGTCCACCTCGTGTCCTCGAGTGGACGGTAGACTGATTGAAATTAAGTGTTGTGAAAATCAACTAAGTCCACAACTTTGTCCCATAGGTAGGTTTAATTTCAATCAGATCTTTGGCATCATCCTGTAAAATACAATCATGCAATATATACACAAAGAATTAAGTTAAGCACCCCTACACAACGAATTAAGGTAAGCACCCCCTAATATATATTCTTTGTGTATATGTATACATTGGCATATATTCTAAGGTATGTGAGATCAAATAATGATTGGTATGACATTAGTTATTGACGTTATTGACGTTATTGACGTCACTTACACGTTATTGACATTACACGTTATTGACGTTATTGACGTTATTGACGTTATTGACGTTATTGACGCAAAGATCGCTAGAGGTCTTCTCAGAACAATGACTGTACGTTAGAAAACATAAACGTCATCCACACTGTCCGTGATGGACCTATAGCTCCATACTTAAATTGAGGTGAAAATATGCCTAAAATTCCCAAAAAATTTCACCTTAAATTATGCAGAATAAAATATTGAAAACGGCATGATTGTTATGTTTTTATGTGACCATAATATCACTTCTCCAGAAAATATAGCAATATCATGGGTATATTACACTGTTTTGACGACAACAAACTTGTAATGTGCGAGGTTGTAAAAAAACGGGGGGGGGGGGGGGGGGGTGCTTAACTTAATTCTTTGTGTATATATCAGGATCTTGGTATCATATAGGAAGGATTGATAATATTAGTCAAAGCAAGCAAGCCTAGAATATAAAAGGGTACGTACCATCCGAGTCTACATATCACAGAATAATGTCGCAGGAGTGGCCCGAAGTCGCGGACGTCCGAGGTCTTTTAGACGCCTCTCAGTGGTTTAAGCGAGCATCACACCTGGGTTCAACTTTGATACATTTTCACTACACTCCCGTATGAACTGAATCATGGCATCAACAGAACGTGGCTTGCGTGCGAAAACCCTGTCTTTTACACATCCCCAGAAAAAGAAGTCCATAGGGGTGAGATCCGGCGAACGTGGTGGCCAGTCAACGGCTCCCCGACGTCCAAACCCCCCCCCAATCCTTACTGTATACCTACTTTTGCAGCCCCCTGTATATATATATATATATATATATATATATATATATATATATATATATATATATATATATATATACAGTAGTGACCCCTAATTCCGAACGCCCCTCATCTCGAACTACTCTAATTCCGAACCGTAAATTCGAGAAAATTTTGTCCCTAATTCCGAATGTATTTCTATAACCGAACCGCCAACATAGCGTTAGCGTCGTTCATATTTCCCGCCGCGAGCGTCGAGATTTTGAAGGCTTTGAAGAACCTATTGTGCCTGCTATTGTAGCATTGGGTCAGTCCATGGGCTTGGAGGTGAGTGAAGAGGATGTGGAGGAGTTAGTGGAGGATCACAACAAGGAACTCACCACAGAAGAACTTCAGCACCTCCACAAGATGCAGCAAGAAGAAGTGGCAGTGGAAATTTATTCAGAGGAGGAAGAGGGAGCTAGTGGTAACATTTCCAGTGCTGAAATTAAAGAACTGTGCTTCCATTGGTCTAAAACACAGGCCATTGTTGAAAGGTGGCACCCTAATAAAGCAGTGGTTAACAGGAGCATTAACTTGTTCGGTGACAATGTGATTGACCACTTCAGAAAAATTAAGAAAAGTCGCCAACACCAGGCAACTTTGGAGAGGTGGTTCTCTAAAGAAAGCAAGCCTAGTGAGCCCCAACCCTCTACAAGTGGTGTTAAGAGACAAAGAGAGCAAACACCAGAAGCACAGTCATCTGATGTTAGCTTGGAAGGTGCCTCACCTTCCAAGCAATAAAACCCTCTCCCTCCTTCCTCCTCTCCAGCTTCCACATGCACCATCAGAACTCTCCACTAAGGTAAATGCAGTTATTTTCATGTTAGTACATTTATTTCTTGTTATTATTATTATTATTATTTGATATTTAGGGCATTTACTCATCTTATTTTACCTTGAATCATGTGTATTTGCAGTTAACAGTGTCTTGATAATGGATTTTTGGGGTCCAGGAACGGAAATTATGACGCTCATCCCGGTCGGAATCACCGAGGGTGATTCGTCAATGAAGTCCCAAATACCGACTTACTAACCCCGACCGCGAGCAGGGAAATAACTCCCACTCGAACCACGGATAAGATGGAATATTGCCGAGCGGTTAGCAATCCACGATCCGAGCCGTTAACAAATGACTAAACCCGATCCTGAGCGGTTTCGAAATCGTGCCACAGGTACTCAATTGGAAGAAAAGACAGAGGCGATCGGATTAGGAAAACCAAGAAGGAACAAGGTACATTTATTAACAAACCAAAAGAGGAAACGATAGGAATATACAAGAAGAAGAAGAAGAAGAAGAAGAAGCAAAACGACACAGGGCAGGCTTACCTATACAGTCTTAACTTATCATGACCCCAGGACAAACAGACAGACTCACACGGAATTGTAGTGGTAGGGGAGGAAGGTCCAGGCAGATGGTTCCAGGCTCCTCGTCCGGTCCCGACCCGTGCTATGGCGGTGATGGAAACAAGCCGGCAGCGCGTCGTTGGCGTTGACCGCGAGCGGACCTTACATATGCGAGGGGCTGGAATGCTGCGTACGTATAGCGTGCCAAATGCTCTCTCTCTCCCGATCAAACAAGGTCCGTATCAAACAGGCAGTTCGTAACAACAAGCTCTCTCGGCGCAGTTCTTCAATAAACAGTTTGTGCAATGCAATCCCCGGTGCAGTTCGTTACCATCGATGGTTCCCTGCGCAGTCCGTCATTGGGCTTGGCGCGTGCGCTTATATAGTGCGCTTATAGATCAATCCGCGCTTCATAGAGCCACGCCCGCCAGCGAGCTCACCTCAGCCCTGGTTGGTTAGCGAGGGCTCACCGGCTCAGCCCTTGACGGCTCGTTGACAGGGCCACGCCTCGTTCTTGGCACTCCGCCCCCTTCTTCTCCAAGCTTGACCGCGTGCGTAATGGCGTTTCCTGAGCGAACGCTGAGGCGGCTGCGGCTGGCAGAGGCGCGTAACAGAATTGGGAGGGACAAGCCCCGACTGTAGGGGCGCATACTGGCGTAGCTTGGAGAGAGAGCGGCTGGCAAAGAAGCGAATGGGGCCTATCTTATTTAATTAATGCAACGCAGATTCAACTATTGGGAACACAGCCTTATCTGAAACACATACTAAGTAAATAACTGAAAGTCCTATGGTGTCCTACGTGTTGCTGTGGCCTAACTATGGGTGCGACTTTTGACCTTTTAAATGATGGAATATTATTTACAAGTGTTATTATTTATTTACAAACGTGAGGGTTCTAAAACCACAACAATATATATATATATATATATATATATATATATATATATATATATATATATATATATATATATATATATATATATATATATAATGGGGATGTTTCTTCTTTGACAATTTAGTAAAAAATTTTGGACAATTCTAAGTTAGAAGATTGTTATAAGATTAGATACTTGTCTCTTGTTTGAACGTGGAGTGTGTGGTTGTGTTCATTTGCATACGTGTGGTTGTTGTTGTTGTTTTTCACTTTATAAGATTTATCATTTGCCTTTTTCTTGCTCTTTTTTTTTGTAACCCTTTTAGCTGGATGGCTTCCAGAGGCACTTTGATAGTCAGATTGTGAATTATGGCAAGCAGGTCATCATAAACTTGGTGAGTGACTGTTTTCATCTTCATTTTAAATTTGTTAAAGCAGGAATGGGAGAGGGTCGTGGTCTATGAGGGTCTATGGTCACTCATGCACAGGGATTCCTCCTGCATTGTTCTTCCTTTGGAATCAATGTGATATTTTTCCTACAAACCACCAAGGGTCTTTACTTTGCTTTAATGTATGAAGTGTGTCCACTTGGCCTGTAACCCCAGGGAAGAATAGGCTTCCTTTTTCGGCAGTATTTGCACCATTTAGCTGTTAAGGATATTATCCTGCATTGCTGTTACGACAGCATGTATAATTGTTTAATTGTCTTTCACTTTTTTTTCTGTTCTTGCATCTGCACTTACTAATAATGATGGTATAATAGAGGCATTTTTGCCAGCATTATGCTGTTATGATTGTGTGGTGATTGCCGATTGTTTTGGCATTTGTCTAAATGTATGACTGTAGTTTTTGTTGATCACAGGTGGACCATAAAGGCATGGAGAAAGGGCTGGAAGAGGTATTCCGTACATTGACAAATCGGCTTGGCAATGAATGTATTCGGTATGTGACACCATCAGTCGTACAAATCCACTGCTGTGAATGTCGCTGCATGATTTGATCTTTGAAGTTGGATTTGTAAAGAAACGCCGAAGCGTCAATTCCTTGTGCTTGAACTAGGTAGTTATTGATTAAATGCAAGGTGTTTGTAAAGAGTTTCTCCTTTGTGAAAAATCAATTCCAGCAACTGATTTAATGCTCACCCTCTCATCCGGTGACCACATCATATCCCTTGTCTAAAATTGCAATGGATATCCCTTTGTCATTCCAATTATCACCTTGGTTGGTAATGCACAAGAGGGTTAAGAAGCTTCATGATTAAAGGTTTATTTTTCTTGTTGGTTCTTTGGGGTTAATTCACTTGTCATGATCGTGTACTGTACAACACTGCTCCATGCTAACGCTGCACAAATATTTCGCCATGCAGATGGCTTTGTTGCTTGTTCTCGTTGGTACACTGGTACACGGTACAGTAACGTGGTTTTGTGCAGAATTTACAACTGGGGTCAATGGTGGAGTTGGGAAATTGAAAGGTCTTTTGTGTTTATTAAAATAAAAAATTCACCACTGATCCCTGGAGTTGATGACAATGATGACAGTTGATGACAATTGGGTTTTATTCACTTTGTTCTGACAGTGACCTATAACAAGGTTACAGGGAAGGCCACACTGCAGCATATTGAACACGAGGCCATAATTAATTTGCCAATAGTCTGGTAGCTAAGGGGTTGAACTATTTTTTTGAAATTTTATTTGAAATATTTTTATATTTGAAATAAATTTGAAATATTTATATTTGAAATATTTGGTTATATTTGAAATATAAGCAATTTTTAGACAACTGGATGGTTTTTATTTTTTTTCACAATGTTTTTTAAAATGGTTTTTTAATATTTATTTTTATTTATTTACTTATTTTTAAACATTTTTTTGATTTGGACTCTGGAGACTTTGTACATTGAGAAAATAGCGGGTGCCAACCTGGCATTTTTGGGCATTTTAAGAAAATGCCCGTTGCCATGGCAAACACACATTAATTGTGCATTTTAGAAAGTTGAATATCTCTGGACTTACAAATGATGTGATAGTGATCCAATATTTTCTTTGCCATGGGCTATTCAATTAACACAGCCAAGGTCATTGAGTAAAACTCAAGGTCAAGTGAAAAATGCACAGATTTTGCATAAAATATACATTAGAAATCTTGTGACCAGTTTAGCAATCGGAGAACAACCTACTTCTTCAGATTTGTCCACAGCACATTTCCTTAAAGAGGACAAATATTTAGTTGCCAAAATAACATTTACACGTAATTTCAATAAGACAGAGTGAAATCAACATTCATGGTAAATTGGTACCAACCATAGCTATACATTTGCAAATTGTCCTCACGGGTTAATCTCTATGTTTAACAGTTCCATGGACATGTTAACTAGGTCGAGGTTATGGGCTTAAGCCAAGGTCACCGATCAAGGTCAGTGACTGATGACAAATCAGCAGCTGCTTCAAACTGCTAAGTCAGCATCTCTCTTGGAAACATATACAGCAGTCACCACCAGTTTAGGCCAAATTGATGCACAACAGTGTGAATATGGAGGCAAAACCCATAAGTAAAGTCAAAGTCAAACAGACTGTTCAATTGCAGGTAAAACCTTTCCCAACAAAATCCTAACACATCTGACATTAATGTTCCAATCCTTTAGAAATGGACTGAACGGATTTGATGAAGCATTGTTTCTTCCTTTGCTCAGAGACAACGGATGTCATGCGGGTAAATCATCTTACTAAAATACACAATTTGGTGTCTGTCTGTCTGCCTGATACATTCGGTCTGATACAAATGCATTCGGTCGTTACTTATCCAATCTCAACCGAACTTGACAGGAGGACTAAGGGTCACCCGATGGAGGTTGTCGCGAATTAATTTGCCTCTCTCCCCAAGGGGGTTTTCTGCCGTGGGTTTATCAATGTTGAGGTGTATATTCGTGTTAAAATAGCTTGTCCTGGCGTTTTTCCAAGGTCATTTCTAATAGCATAATTCACTTGGCAACCGCTCTACAAGAAACTGGGTAACTGAACACACCCCCGACGTGCTTGAGGCCCGAGCCTAGATTTACTGTAATCTATATACCCCAGAGAGTATAGTAACATTACCTTTCCTGCCACTCCCGTATGGAATGGGTGTACTCGTATTTTAAATGCATGATATAACTTCAGCACGATTTTGGTCAATTGTAATCATGTCTCTGGATTCTCAGCCTCGTCATCAGAAGTATAATCTACTGTTCTTGTACATTCATTGCAGCTTCTGTTCCTGCTTCACATTGCATGTCGACTTTGCTGATGCGCATGAACACCTTGAGATGACTTGCGGTTTTCACAACTGCACCTGATCAGTTTCAAGATGAAATCTGGTGCTGGTGATACGTTGTTCGGAAGCATGACTGGTAGCAGGGTTTATTCACTTTGATCTTTGTCTATCCATACTTAACTGGATCTAGTGAGGGAGGACGTCTTTCTTTAGAAGTTGGTTCCATCATTCGTGAGCATTAAAGTTATCTTCTCTTGTAAAGGTCGAGGAGCAACACAAACGTGTCTGTGTCATCTGAAATTATTTTAATGTGGGTGTCTGCTCTCCCACCTCTGCAAAGGACACCAATTGATGAATCATTATCACATCGGCCTTTTCCTGAGTATTCACTCAGCCTTGTCGTTTGATGAGCAAGCCAACGCTGATTTCAGTTGGTCATGTCCTGTAACCACCAACTTGTGCCTGAACATGTTTAGTTGTTCTCTCCGCTCTTGCAAGTACTCGACGATCGGACTGATTAGTTGTACCTTGTTATAGGTCACTGTCAGAACAACTTTCTTCAATGGCAACTGCGTAGAGAACGAGAGTTTATGTCGCCTGCTTGCCTCGTTATATCTGGCTGCTCGAGTCACACCTTTGATGCTGTCATCCTTGTACCTGTCAAACACATCAGAATCTTTCAAACTGCTGGTGATGTATGAGAGAATATTGTCTATGAAGTCGCTTACTCTCCCATTTTTGGCCGTTGCACAATCCACAGCATTGCAGATCCAACAAGAAAGAGCAATCAGAGATTGCAGACCCTCGCCATGACATGTTTTCAGTGTTTTTTAAGGCTTTTGTGTTAAAATAAATATGACGGCCGAACCACGTGACTGATGACGTAATTTTTGTTTTCCTCCACCAATTTATGCCGACGTGACGCTCAAGAAATTTCATCTTGATTGGATGAAGTTTTGTACTTGTCAAATTATGACGTCATAATGGAGGCACCTATGACATCATCATTAACATATTTATTTTATTCCCCATGGAGAGGTCTTTACAATGAGCGGTCTCAATTTTTTCGATGCAGTGCTTTCGGAGATATAGAGGTGCAAAATTTTTCGGTTTTTCCATGATGGTGCGGTGCCACATGAGCTATGACATCATAATTATCATTAAAAAATTATACAAGTGGAGGTGCACCTATGGTGGAAATTTCCTGTCAATCGGACCAACGGTTGCAGAGAAAATCATATTTATTCTATGCGGAAAATCAAACAAAAAAAACAAACAGATTAAAATTGACAATCTTGATCAAAGCTCGGGTTAATAGGATGTAAAATCAAGACCCTCCATTCACCATCACTCTTTCATTCCTCTTTTCTCCCGCCTCGGGAACAAACTCCCTCACTCTCTTCAATCCCACTCCTCCCTCCATGTCTTTAAAACGGCTGTTCACCACCATCTCTTATCTTCCCCCATCCAAAACTTTGATCTTTCCTACCCCCTGTTAATTCACCCCAGATCCACTTTTTTGAAATACCGACTTCTTTCCTGGAAGTCCTAGCAGTGTCCGTGTTTTTTTTTTTTTTTTTTTTTTTTACCTCCCCCCCCCCCCATTCCCATGCCTCCTCCCCCCAAGCCCTCTCCCTCCCACAGATCTCCCAATGTCCCTGCTCTCCATCTTGTCTCCTGCTGCCTTTATCATGTTTTATGTTTGATGTATATACATGCTCGGCTCTCTGCTCACCTTCACTCTTTCATTCCTCTTTTCTCCCGCCTCTGGAACAAACTCCCACACTCCCTTCAATCCCACTGCTCCCTCCAGGTCTTTAAAACAGCTGTTCACCACCATCTCTTATCTTCCCGCATCCAAAACCTTGATCTTTTCTACCCCCACTAATTCACCCCAGATCCACCTTATTTGAAATTCCAACTTCTTTCCTGGAAGTCCTGGCAGTGTCCATATGTTTTATACCTCTCCCACCCCTCCCCTTCCCATGCCTCCCCCCCCCCAAAGCCCCCTCCCTCCCACAGATCTCTCGATGTCTCGATGTCTCTCGGTCCCTGCTCTCAAATGTTGTTTGTGTCCTTCCCCCTCTCCCCCCATCTTGTCTACCGCTCCCGTTGTTATATGTTTTATGTGTCGGTTTGTCTTTGTGTGATTAATGTTAGCTCTTTCACGAGCCTCGATCTTGTATACCAAAAAAAAAAAAAATGTGTCAGTTGTCTTTTTGTGACCAATGTTTTACACGCGCCTCAATCTTGTATACAAAAAAGAAGAAGAAAAAAAGGCAATATTTCAGATGAAAATTTATGATTTTAGACGTTTGACCTTGAGTTGACCTTTGAGCTCAAAAATAGTTTGTTTCTCTATTTAGTGACTCAATATGCAAATGCTGTTCTATTTTCAAGTCAATCGGATGAAAATTGATGATTTTTAAAGTTTGACCATGAGTTGACCTTTGACCTTTTGACCGCAAAAATAGTACGTTTCCCAATTCAGTGATGCAATATGCAAATGCTGTTCTATTTTCAAGTCAATTGGTTGAACATTGACGGTTTTTCAGATGAAAATTGATGATTTTGGGAGATTGACCTTGAGTTGAGCTTTGCCCTTTTGACTTCCAAAAATAGTTGGTTTTCCAATTATGTAGTGACTCAATATACAAATGCTGTTCAATTTTCAAGTCAATCGGATTAGAAATGGCGATTTTAGAAATTTGACCTCCAGATAACCTTTGACCTCAAAATCAATAGACCTCAATTGTGACGACCTCTACAACCTGTACAACCTATTTTTCGACACTGGCCTCATTAAAGCCATTAGGCTGGGTGTTTTCATATTCTTTCATCACTCTTTGACCGATGGGCAATGCCTCGTCAATATTTACAGCGGCGCTTGCAATCTGCTTGCTCACTATCTGGACTATGTCCTCCTTTGGGTGACTGACAGGATCCCGAGGGTCAATTGATTCTTCTAACTTCAATCTGATTTTCTGTCTGCCGGTGGCATCTGCAGTGATATGAGCCTTCATCTCCTCTGTGCAACCTCTCGTCATCTACCATGATTGTTGTGTCCTTTGCCAAGATGATTTATGTGACCTTGGCTAAATTTGACTCTAATCAGTGACCTTGGCTAAATTTCATAACCCTGAATTACATACACCAAGTACATAATACCATCAAGCATGCCAGTGAAGTACCATAAATAGATCACCTTGAACAATGGGTACACTTTCCAGATGTATTGCTATATTAAGTTCAAATTTATCATCAATGTAATTTGGATTATGTCTTATAGAGGTTACATATGTTGATGATGTCGAGTCTCCTCGGGCAATGATGGCATTGCCTTTCTATGGCTGGTACACATGGGTAAGTGTGTGGTATAGACGGGGATCGCCACTCCTCTCCGTCTCTCTGCTGGCCGTTGGTGAATTCACCCTCTTCCGCCTGTGCTGTTGGAGTCGAATGGATTCTCATCCACCAGATGTGCAGAGCCATCTGCCATTTAAACCGCACGGCTGCGCACCATTACCCTGGTAAGGGGGGCTGACGGGTACTACACCTTGCCCACAGGTGACCTCGGGTTATGCAAGGCAGGGGCATCCATCTCCCTGAGGTATCAGAAGACACCCGCATACCCATAATACCCAGACACCCACATACCTGCATATTGCTAGTATGTTACTGTGGCAACTGAACATTGTTTCTCTTTGAGGAAGCTTTTCTTTTTCTGTGAGTGAATGCAGATACATCAGAGACAAAATAAAAGTTCTCTTATGAATGTTAAACTGGTAAAAAAAAGTTTTCAAACTATATTTTATGCAGAAACTGAATTTTTAACTTGACCTTGAGTTTTTCTCAATGACCTTGACTTCAAATCACCTTGGCGAGTTGTCTAAATTGGATGGCATATATCAAATAACATATGAATGGGCACTTGGAATACGATCATTTGTCGGCCCAGAGATATTAAACTTTCTAAAATCCACAATTAATGTGCAGTATGTGTTTGCCGGGGCAACGGGCATTTTCTCAAAATGCCCAAAGATGCCAGGTTGGCACACGCAAGGTTCTCGATGTTACAGGGTCTCGGGAGACCGAGGAGACTTAAGAAACCATTGTGGGACCTCCAGTTTGATGTGCTGATCTGCATGTTGCAAACTGCTTTAGCCGGGTGTACAAAGTCGACCTTTTAACCAACAACATAAATCTGTTTTCTGATTCTCTAAATACAGAAATGTGAATGTTTTTGGGTTTTTTTGGGAGTTTTTATTTTTATCATCACCTTTGTGCCCTCTACCGTTTTCACTTTTATCTCTCAGTTATGAGTCATTTGACTTCCACAAGGAGTGCAGTAGAATGCGGTGGGACCGACTGAAGATTCTAATCGACCACGTTGCCCCCCAGCAGGACGCAATGGGGTGAGGCTAATTCATCTTCACCAGCTTGGCCATATGATGGCAGATCAGTTGATGATAGATTTAACCTGATGTTTTTGTAAAGGCCTTACTGAAGCAGAATCGGCTTCGCAATGAACCAAACTGTTGTTGTGGTGTTGTATTCACATTGAAGTCTGAGACAATGGTCCGAAGCTTATCGAGCTGCATCTGTAACATCGGGTTTCGCTTGAAGAACCTGGCACAGCTCCTTCAACTTCCTTGCACATTGGCATTGAGACCTGACCTTCCACACTGAAGATACCAGTAGTGATTTAACAACACGTTGATGTAGGAGTTTATTTGTGTACTTGAACACTTTTGCACATTTTACGGATTCATTCAAGTGTCCTTGGTGTGAGTAATAAACCATGGCCAAATTGACCACCGGATTAAGCCGATGTGGCTTCGGGTTATTATTACCTCTGCCACTGAAGGTGGATGGAGGTTATGTTTTAGCCCTGTCTCTGTCTCTGTCAGTGAGCAGGATATGTCAAAAGGTTATGGACAGATTCGGGCCAAATTTGGTGGACGGGTTGGGTGTGGAACAAGGACTAATTGATTAGATTTTGGTTCAGGTCCGAATCGAGATCCGGCCTATCGGTGGGATACAAAACGTAAACTGTTCAGCCTGGCGGAGGTATGCGCTCTACCGAGAGCCTTTCTAGTTTTTACTGAGTTAATCAGTCTGAGCCTGGTGTTGGCTTAGCGGTTAGGGTGCCGGCTTGGGATCCTAGGATCCTGGGTTCGAATCCCGGTCGATCGCTGAATTAACGCCAGGGGGGTTGACTCGGCCTGTCATCCTTCCGAGCTCGGCAAATTGAGTACCAGCTTGCTGGGATGAATGATCCCGGTGTGTACCCCGGTTTAGAATAGGTACACCGTATCCCTGCGCATCGTAAGAGCGTGACCAAGGGTTGGCGTCAGGAAGGGCATCCGGCCATAAAAACATTGCCTCAAACAGGGAACCATGATTGTCATGGGGCCCGCAAGGCTAACCCCCACCATAGCGGGGAAAATGGCCTTAAAACGATCATTCATTCACTGAGTTAATCAGCTTTTGTCATCATGAAAGACTATCTTGTACAATATATGTTTTAACAAAAGAAATGCTTTCTCATGAATCTTTTCAATGATGTGCATGTGTGCTACTTTTGTCTTCCGAAGGGACAATGCATTCACTTCTGGGAATGCACAGTATAGCATTGTTGTTACCTCAGCCACCAAAGGTGGATGGAGGTTATGTTTCCACCCCTGTCTGTTTGTCTGTCTGTCTGTCTGTCTGTGAACAAGATATCTCAAAAAGTTGTGGACAGATTCGGATTAAATTTGGCAGAGAGGTAGTGTATGTGACAAGGACGAAATGATTAGATGTTGGTGAAGATCCGGATTCGGATCCGGCTAGTAGAATTTTTGAAGTGATTCTTTACAATTGAGTGATGGGGTTAAAACTGATGCATAGCACGATATCTCAAAAAGTTGTGCACGGATTAGGACGAAACTTGGTGGACCGGTTGTGTATGTGACAAGGACAAATCGATTTGATTTTGGTGAAGATCTGAATATGGATTCGGATACGAGAATTCTTTAATTTTAAAGTGGTTCTTCACCATTTAGAGATCGGGTGGAAAGCGATATATAACATGATATTTAAAAAGGTTATGGACGATTTATGACTAAACTTGGTGGACGAGTTGGATAATGACAAGAACAAGCGATTCGATTTTGGTTCAGGTCTGGATCCAGATCCGGCTTATCAGTGGAATACAAAACATAAACCGTTCAAACTGGCGGAGGTATGTGCTCTACCGAGTGCCGTTCTAGTTTCTATTATGCTATTCATAATCCTGGAGTTGTAGATGTTCATCTTTTTCGGACCAGGCAGAATAGTTAGGTAATTTCAAGGATTATTGTGGAACTGTTGTATATGACCTAATATTGTATCCCGTATGGTTGCTCGTCCTTTGGGGGCCACCACTAGATGGCGACTGGCATCAGCCCCACGGCTGGTTAGGACAGGAATTTTGAATTTGGGCATGTTGCCGGCACACTTTGGCCAACGATTTGCAAAGGCCACGCCTCTGGAAATTTAACGTCCACCAGAAAATTCTGGCAGACGGGACCTTGGCTTAACATCACGTCTTGTATACGGACAGTATACTCATTAATGCAACACCATTTTAATGTGGATGCTGTCTGTAGTCATTTGTTAGTCATATTATGGTCAAACAAGGCAGACTTTGGCCAATTCAATTTCTGATTGAGAGTGTGTGGGAGTGTTTCAGTAAAAGTAGTGTGAAGTGGAGGATGTAGGGAGGGAAAGAGGGAAGTCATCTTGAGTGTATGTGTGGGATTGAAGAAATGGATTGAGGAGGCTGCTGTGTTGCAATAGATGTTTAAACACAGATAATCCACCATTTTTGCAGTTATTGCCGACTCACTAGTTTAAATTTCCACCAAGCTGCTCAACACGGTGCAGGTAATGGTTTCCCTTCTTAGCCAGAGATGACTGTTGACATGTGACATGTGAATACTTCTGTGTACGAATTTGTTTTGACGAAATGCGGAATTTGGCCATGGTGTCAGCAATGCCTCAGCGACACTTTGTGGTATCTTTAATGCCGACCAACTAATGTTCGATTGTGGCGTTTTGCATCGCTCGATTATTCGACTTCCTCTTTCCTGTATCACTTGCATTACCTAACCATTGAGTTTCCTTGCACAATTTACCACCTGGGCAAATACAGGATTATACCTCGCACACAGTTGTAGCTTCGTGATTTATTGAGCTCAGCCTACAGTTGCTTTTATAGTGTTTTTGCCATTTGAAGATTGAGTGTGGTGTGTGATGGTATTGTTACGGATTTGTCACTTCCGTCTTTGTGGTTGTCATCCACTTGAAGCATTTTTAGTTTCATGTACTATTATTGTTAGTTTGAGTGTGAAATGGAGATAACTTTATTCAAAGATAAAAATAATGTCTCAGAAGGAAAACGAGATGGGTGAGGGAGAAAACGGAAGAAGAAGAAGAGGCGGGCGAGCGGATCGAGTGAGATGGGGAAAGGAAGGCCTATCTGCTTCGAGGTGTCGGGCGGATGCTGGTGGACATTGGTCAAGAGCGAATATTGGTTTCCCCGGGAAAGGGATTCCTTTGACAGTGTCGTTATTGCTGTGGCGAATAAACCTGCGTGACGGGTTTTGCTTTTGGTTCCGAAAGTGAATCGTCGCTGGAGAGCAGGTACGCCTCCATTACCGGCCCGTCTGCTATTTCACCTCGCACCAGCCTTTCACCTCGCACCAGCCTTTCACCTGGTTCTCGTGTGTGTCGTGGATTTCACCTGGGAACTCGCGGTTCTTCGCGGTTCTCCGCTTGGGAGCCGCTGATCGTTCATGTCAGTGTCATTGTCTGGTGAACCGAAGGTGTGAACTCCCAGTCGCCTTTTGGGTGAACTTTTACCGGACCGACGTCGGCCCGACACCTCACCAAGCGGCTCGTCTGCAGTGTCGTCTGTTAGCCGTTCTGGGTTCAGGTCTCAGTTCGACCTTTTCTTGTGATCGCGAGAGCCAAGGGGATCGACTTTGGCCTGGTATCGTGACACAGTGACTTTGGGGGATGTTACCGATTGCTCACGTGGGAATACCGTGAGTTATTGATTCAGGAATTTGGTGGTACCATCATAGAAATTATATGGTGTTTGCTGTGCAAGTGAGGTTTTCTTGTATGTGCGTTACTTGTTATTATTGTGTGGTTTTAATACAATACTTGGTTTTTGTAACACTGATTGGTGTGGTTTCACCATTGGTCATTGGCACACATAATAGCACATCTTTCTGCCGTGACTCCTTTCGGGGCTCGGAGGTACACCGTGGCCGGGGTTTGGGGAGGAGCACGTAACAGTATTTAGTCCTCTGTATTGTTGGCAGACATACATATGAACGAGGAGAAAATTACATCGATTGTTAGCCACCATGTAGGACAATTTTTTTGATCGTCATGGAAATCACTTGAGATATGTAAGACATTGTAGGCAAGGCTTTGGCGGCAGTTGTAAAAATGACGTGTATATAAGTTGAAATTTAAAATTTAGGGGAGTCGGTAGTCAGATTAAGACGTAAAGGTGAATTCCTGAACCGAGTTGCACAATATTTTCTATCGGCTGTTTTCTATGCCTCTGCCGAGAAAGTAGCCGGAGGCATGTTTTCCGGTTGTCCGTCTGTCCATGCGTCCGTTCGTCCGCCCGTGTTAGGTCTTAGATAAAGCGATAACTTGAGAACGGCTGAAGGGAACCAAGTCAAACTTGGTATAAGTATGTATAATGAGGTATTGAACTGATTCTATTTTGGGGTCACAAGTTCAAGGTCAGAGGTCATGTTGGGTAAAAATCCTGCTAGCGCGATAAGTTGTGAACCAGTGATGGCATTTTTACCAAAGTTGGTACAAGTGTATATTATGATGCAGAGATGAACTCATTAGATCTTGGCATCAAAGGTCAGAGGTCATGTCAGGTAAAAATGTGATTCTTGAGAACAGCTGAAGAGATTGAAATGGAACTTGGTACAAGTATTTTAATGATGAAATAATGTGGATGGAGGCATATCAGTCGACGTCACGACATCGAAGAGTGCCGTTCTAGTTTTTTGTTTTTTTGTACCTTTATTTTGCACTTTTCTCACTTATTAGTCCCCTACCTGTGTACACCGGAGGGGACTATAGGTTTGCACTCCGTCCCTCCGTCTGTCCGTCTGTCAGTCCATCACGCAAAGAACAGTTTTCCAGACTTTCTTTCTAAACTCTTAATGCCAATGATTTCAAACTTGGTACATGGTTTCCTCATGATAGGTTACAGATCAAGTTCGAACTTCACGACGTTTCGATCATTTTTGACAAAGTTATGGCACTTTGAACTTTGGTAATTTCCCCAACAGTTTTCCCGACTTTTTTTCTCTGATATAACTTCTTCGCATAAAATGTTTTGCCATTTGTAGGCAATACCTAATTAGAATACATTATCATAGAGTGCTAAAAAGCCTTTAGTGAATAGCACCCCATGATTAGCCCTATACATAATACTGTCTTCTATGACAGTGCTACCCAATGTCGGTAGGGGACATGTATTGCAGCGCAATACTCAGAATGCTTGTTTACACTGGTTTGTGGCTGCAGTTAGTTACTCCCATCTGCATTGATTCAGTTTGCAGTTATTAAAAAAAATCTTATTTATGTTTAACAAGGAAACATTTTTTTTGCACAGATATTGTCTCTTGGACTCAGAAGGTCAGATGCTACAGCAGCAGGAAGGCATCTTTAGGACGAATTGCATCGACTGCCTGGATCGTACAAATGTTGTACAGAGCTTACTCGCTCGACGAACGCTGCAAGCACAGCTGCAGGTGTTTATTTTCACCGTTTCTCTTTCCAGTTGTGCTGTTTCCTCCAGACAGCCCAAGAGGCTGAAGGATCTGTCATATTGGATCGTATTCGTACTATACAATTATACATCTATCTTCTCATCTCGTATTCTTTGTTTTCACCTGGCTGGGTTAGTGTGCACGTTTGTGTTGGTGCACGTGTGTGTCAGTGTGTCGGTGTTAGTGTGTCGGTGTTAGTGCATGCACCAGATTTAGTGTGCACTTTGGTGCGCGCGTTAGTGTGTGTGTGTGTGTGCTTGCATGTCTTGGTGCACGTGTGCATACCTACACGTGCATTAATGTGCGTTTGTATGTGTGTACCTACATGTGCATTAGTGTGTGTGTGTGTGTGTGTGTGTGTGTGTGTGTGTGTGTGTGTGTGTGTGTGTGTGTGTGTGTGTGTGTGTGTGTTTTGCCTGCATGTCTGTTGATGCGCATGTGCGTACCGACACGTGCATTAATGTTAGTTTTTATGTGCGTACCTACACGAGCATTCATGTGTGTGTTAGTGTTGGTGCATACATCGGTGTTAGTGTGCACGTTGGTGCGTGTTTTAGTGTTCGTGTGTGTGCCTGCACATCCATTGGTGTACATGTGCATACCTGCACGCGCATTAATGTGTGTTCGTATGTGTGTACCTGCATGTGCTTTAATGTGTGTTTGTGCACCTGCACGTCTGTTGGTGCACTTGTGCGTACGAATGCAATCAAATGACAAGACTGAATTTTTGGATTGTACCTTTGTGCACCGTTGCAATACTGTCTTTTATCACGAAGTAACCATTATTGTTTCAATAGTTTCCTATAGAGTATAGACAAAACATTATTTCTGCCCGTCGGTATCCATGCGTAACACTGATAGCCACTATGGTGATGTGGAAAACTAAAACTTTGGCAAGGAGTCCATTCGTCCGTTGTTAACGGGGTCTGAGCACATACGTACAATTTCATTTTGTGCCTAATTATCCGTATACATGCAAATTGCTTGCAATTTCTGATTGATCAGATTGTTCGTGCTTTGTGATCTCCCCTCTGGGTATGTCGTCTTCCTTTTTAAAAGAAAGTACTCTCTGCTACCGTGCTTGTGCTGAGTGTCGAGTCTTTCTCGACTTTGTCTTCCTTGACAAATTGTTTGACTTGCATGTCTGTTTGTCCCAAGCGGCTGGGTGTCCTTCACGCAGGGCAACACACGGAGGATCACCTGGAGTTTGAGTTTGTTTACAAGAACGGTGAGAATGGGTAAAAAGTACTGAAGACATAAATCAAAGCGAGGTTCACTGTAAATGTTGCTGAGAGGTGGGCCGGGAACATTTGTTTGGACGGGAAAAGCTCGCAGGCCAATGACGGAGCGAGTTTTTTGGGAAGTAGAACTTGCATTCCGGTGGATCGAGTAGCTTTGTAATCACAGAATAGTGTACTCGTTAACATCCAGGTCTGGTATTCTGCATGCAAGCAAGTCCTTAACTAGGCACATCAGTAGGAGAAGCATGCAGTGCTCCTAAATGCAATTTGTGGATAAACTCCCTCATGTGTGATGAAGCCAGTTGCTGTACATCCTCCGTTAAAAGTGTCCTAGTGGGCACTCGCTGCGTTTAATACCATCAATGCTTACTTGGCTATTCTTGTTAGAATAAATGAAGAACATTTTCTATCTAGGCCGATGGGTGCATTGCCATTTAACTTGTGTGTCGGTGGTGGGGGCGGTGGGAATGTTGCTCTCTCAACTTGTTTCTCTTTTTTGCCCTTGTTTTGTGTATTCTGTGCACATGTTGCATTCTGAACATTTTTCTTTCTCCCTCCCCAACACCCCCACCCACTCCGGCAGTCTGGGCTGACAACGCAGACGCTTGTGCGAAGCAATACGCTGGCACAGGGGCCTTGAAGACCGACTACACGCGGCAAGTATTACTCGCACATATGTACACCTCACCGATATCCTCATATTGCTCCTTTCACACCTCCTCTCCCTTTGTTTTAACACCTTGCTTTTGTTCATTTTGCACAGCTGTGATCCAGAAAGTTACATTTAACAGGGAGGCATGATGATGTTTATTTCCCTGCATCCCCTATTTTTGTTGGGCTAGCCTGGTGTTGGGCTAGCGGCTAGGGTGCCGGCTTAGGATCCTAGGATCCTGGGTTCGAATCCCGGTCGATCGCTGAATTAACGCCAGGGGGGTTGACTCAGCCTGTCATCCTTTCGAGGTCGGCTAATTGAGTACCAGTTCACTGGTAATTCCCTGTTTGTCGTTAAAGGCGGCAAAAAGGGTTGGCGTCAGGAAGGGCATCCGGCCGCAAAACATTGCTTCAAAAAGGGGACCAAAAAAACAACAACCACGGTGCCCGAAAAAGGCCAACCCCCGCTTTGCGGGGAAAAATGGCCTCTAAAGGTGGTTATATTTTTTATTATATCCCCTATAACCTGATCTTCCTTATTTTACCCTTGGCAGGAAAGGGAGGCGAACCAAGTGGGGCTTGTTGATGGATGGTTGGAATTCGCTCATTCGTTATTACAAAAACAACTTTTCTGATGGTTTTCGACAGGTACACTTTGTCTTGTGCAGAATGTGTTCGTTACCTGATTACTATGGAAGCCTACATTTAATCACTGCTAATGTAGTTACTTATTTTTACATCTTCACCGTTGGTATTTGACATTATTGCTTGCCTTCCACACAAACATTTTGCAGTTTTCGTAATAATATTTAATCATAACTTTTGTAAAACGTCTTTTGCTTGCAATTCTCTGCTACCGTGCCGTGCCAACTTGTGAACAAGTGATGGGATTTTGAACAAACTTGGCATAAGTACATATATGATGCAAAGATGAACTCACTGGATTACGCCATCAAGAGGTCAAAATCAAATCAGTTTATAATAATATTTAATCATAACTTTTGTAAAACGTCTGTTTAATAATAATTTCGAGGCACTTTTCTAATTAGTTTGTCTTTGTAACAGTATGCTTATGGTTATTTAACTGCTGTTTTGATGATGGTGTTAAAGTATGTTTTGTATTTTTTCTGTAATTTTACTTTATTTATTTCTGAGTGAAGTTTTAGACTGTTAAATGGTGACATTTATAGCCAAGCAGTGATGCTTTGACCGAAGTATTTTGTCTTGTGCAAATTTTTTGTATTTGTATTTAAAATATGCAAAATTTTGTATTTATTTTTCCTTGATCGTGAGTTGGCAGGATGGCTTTGAGGGAGCGTGTACCCCCGTCCCCCTTTGAGCCGTCTAGTCTGGGAATGATTCGCAGGCCGACTATAAGCTGTCATATTGGTGTTCTGTCGACAGGGCATTGCATAATTGAACAATCTGGGATCTGCTTGCTGCCATTCGCTGGTGGATTGACGTCAAACCCCATTGTGTATTTTACAAGGGTACCAGCACCCTGGCTAAATTCCAAATTTCTGTCTTGACCTAAAGGAGATATTACATCAGCGGTATGTTTGTGCCCCTCAGAAATTATACGACCTGTGATCTGAACTCGTAATTGACTCCCGGCCCAAAATAGTTGATACGATGCAAAGATGCCTTAGTGGCAACTGCCTCACCTTTAGCCGATCTGATGAGCTACTTGTATATTATTATCCATCTACAATTCGGCGAATAAGAACTGAATTTTTCGACTTCATTTAACCTGTACATTCTGTCAATTTTTATCCTTTCTCTTATTTTTTTTTCTTCTCTTTGCAACCTACTACTTTCATTATTCCCTCTTATCTTCTTTTCTGTTAAAAAATAAACAATATGTAATAGTGGGCTCGTTAGCCTTCAGATAATTGTTCAGAATGAGTATAAACATGCATTTATAAAAGAACCAATTGAAATCCATGACAAAACCATCAATACGATAAATCGTCAAGATTACAGTGCCAAATTAAATACGAGTAGAAACTAGAACGACACTCTGACATCACGACTTCGACCGATATGCCTACGCCCACATTATTACCTCATTATAAATACTTGTACCAAGTTTGATTTAAATCCATTCAGCTGTTCTCAAGTACCATATTTTTACCTGACGACCTCTGACCTTTGACCTCTTGATGGCATAATCCAGTGAGTTCATCTTTGCATCATATATGTACTTATGCCAAGTTTGTTCAAAATCCCATCACTTGTTCGCAAGTTGGCACGGCAACGTCATTTTTATTTAACATGATCTCTGACCTTTGACTTCTTGACTCCAAAATCTAATCAGTTCATCTTCGCATCATATATACTTATACCATGTTTGTTGAAAATCCCATCACTGGTTCACGAGTTGGCACGGCAACATAATTTTTACTTAACATGACCTTTGTCCTCTTGATCCCAAAATCTAATCGGTTCATCTTTTCATCATAATACATACTTGTACCAACTTTGGACAGAATCCCATCACTGGTTCACAAGTTATCGCAGTAACAGGATTTATACCGAACATGACCTCCAGCCTTTGTCCTCGTGACCCCAAAATCTAATCAGTTCATCTTTTCATCATTATACTTACCTGTACCAAGTTTGACTTAGATCCCTTCAGCTGTTCTTAAGTTATCGTGGTAACTAAATAATTGTAACTTAACATGACTTCTGATCTTTGTCCTCTTGACCCCAAAATCAAATCAGTTTATCTTTGCTTCAAAATATATAACTATACCAAGTGTGGTAAAAATTCCATGACAGGTTCACAAGTTAACTTGGTAACAGAATTTCTACCTGATGGGATTGACATTTGACCTCTTGACCCCCAAAATCTAGTCAATTGATCTTTACATAATTATACATACATGGACCAAGTTTGAATTAGATCCCTTCAGCCGTTCTCAAGTTATAAGCCTATTACAGACTTTGACCTTTGACTTCTTGACCCCAAAATCTAATCATCTTTACCTCATTATACATACCTTCACCAAGTTTGACTAAGATCCCTTCAGCCGTTCTCAAGTTATCGCGGTAACGGAAACCTATAATAGACGGAGGGACAGCCGGATGGACAACCCGAAAACCGATTGCCTCTGGTGACTTAGTCGGTAAAGGCATAAAAAAAAGAACAATTTGCATCTCAAAACCATCAAACACAAAGCATAATACTTTAGTACTTGCTTGTCTATACAACAACACAACATGCATTTTAAGGCCATTTTCCCTGCTAGAGCGGGGGTTAGCCTTGCGGTCCCCATGACAATCTTCTCCATTTTGCCCTATTTTCTGCATCTCTCCTTGTTAACCCCCTTGCCCGCATTTCTTCTTCCACCATCTTTAGCCAAGTCTTTCTCTGTCTTCCCCGTCCTCTACTTCCTTCTACATTCATTTCCATCACTCTTCTCAACCATTCACTTTCATCCTTCCTCAACACATGACCAAACCATCTCAACCTGTTCCTCTTCACAGCATCCATCACAGGCTCTATTCCCATCATCTTTCGCAATTCATCATTTGTCTTCCTCTCTCTCAACGATACTCCGCACATCCACCGAACCATTCGCATTTCCCCTTGCTTGCTTGTCTTGCTTGCCTATGCAATAGACAATAGACTTGCTTGTCTATGCAGTAGTTTATTCAATAAATGAGGATTTGTCCAACTTTTTTGTTTTCCTTCCATAGGATTCTATTGACCTCTTCTTGGGGAACTTTGTGGTGGAGGACACAGGGCGGGGGTTGGATCCGCTCCACGAACAGAAGGATTGGAAATTCATGACGGTCAGTTGAACAACAATTAAGAGGGAGGGATGCATGAAGTTTACAGGTTAGCTCAGAGGGAGCAAACACACCTTTGACCTGTGAAGTCTTGGGTTTTTGTTTTCCCCAAGATCTGCCTGCAAATGAGTACACCGATGTTAAGCCATGTGTCCTATTCATTCGCAGTTGCTGGTGCAATGTTAAAGATCCACGGTCCATTTTGAAGTCGTAGGCTATTGTGTACTGTTACCCTGGTCAAATTCCTGCCCCAACATACACCATTCCCAGGTGGAGGGGTTACCTTTCCAGGGTTGCTTCACAGCCATGAAAATTATAGACTTGTCGTAGGTGCCCTGCTCCGTATAGAAGTATGGTCCTTATGATGAAATTGTCATTTGTGGAAATGGGATTTGTGTGACGGGGAGGTTGGGTGCGTTGCTAGGTTTTGTAAGTGGATTTAATTGATGAATGTGAAAGTTTTGAAGCGATTGTAAAATAATCAGATTTTATTGAGATTTGTGTGCATGTGTTGCATATGCTGGGTTGTTTATTAGGCAGTGTATAATATAATCAAAAAATTTCATCAGTTTATTAATGGAGTCGTGGGAAGAGTGTTATTTTTGGAAATGATTACTAATTTCCTGTCTCTACATATCCCCCCGCTGCCTTTCTTACTCTCAATCTTTTGTCCAACCTTCACCTTCCCTATACTCCAGCTACCCATCGTCATGCTTGTTGCATTCTCGATGTGCATCGTGTGCTGTCTGACAGCAGGTACGGCCATGCACGCTGCTTCCACTCCCACCCCAACCCCCACCCATCCCTAAAAGAAAACATTGCCAAGTCAAGCCCGGTTTGCAACACATCTCTCCACACTTCCTTACTCTTACCGATAGGATGTGTTTGTAACTTCAGTCATAACCTGGAGGTATTTGCTTTCCCATCATTGGCCCTTTCTAAAAAAAAAAAATCTTTGTCCCAGTGGCTTTTAATGTCACGGGTATTTAACATTCGTCACTTCACTATATATGTGCAGCAGTTGCTATAAAGAGATCATCGTAAGGCACTGAGGTTTATAACTTGCAGCTTTTTAAAGCACAACCCTCCGATGACCAAATAGGTATAATTGTCATACTGCCTTCAGGAAATGGGTGGGTTTTGAGTTCATCCTTTATGCAAGAAGTCGAATAAGTCGAAATGTGCTCACATTTTAACCGGAACTTGTGGTTCCATCCCTTGTAGCTCGAGGGCTTCTCCACAAAGTGCAGTTCTGGTAAGATTGAGGCAAGGCTTATGAAATAATCTGACTAACTTTGACATTTGCTGCCATGCACTTCAGTGGGAAAGCTTACAGTCTTTGGCAGAACTGGAGATCTGCTTTCCCTTACCGGGGTGATAAATCTAAGCAGGAGGGTGTCTTCTCTCGCTCTCTGTAGCCCTCCCTTCTCATCTCGTGCCGTCACATGCTTACTCTTACTCAATACTGGAATCACATGGAATCACATCGGCAAAAAATCACATGGAACTCAATACTGTAAGACCTAGTGATGTTGGGATAACGGAAGGGGACTAACATCTGCATCGGCAAAACGATGTGCGATTTGTCTAACACCCATGTTTGCTTTGTATATTTTCTTCTTTCCTTTCACTATGCTTCTTCATCGCATTCCATTTGTGTTTTTCTTGGCTTACATGTGTGACCTGCCCCCTTTCTTTCTTTTTTTGTGCGAAACAGGTGAAACCACTTCAGAGATGCTGGTGTACGTGGCATTTTGGGCTAGCGCGAGTGCTGCCACCGGTGCGGTGATCTTGTACAACGGGCGCGAATTTGTTGATGCGCCGCGCCTCGTGCAAAAGGAGAAAAAAGATTGAGACAGCGCGTGCGGGAGGAGACACTCTGCGGGGAGCCATGGTTGGAACTCAATACCATTCTGGAAAATCTACTGATCCATATTTTCCTCACCATCTTCCTTTACCTCATTGCTTCTCCCCTTTACTCTCGACATACAAAACACGTTGTGGCCAAGTTGGCACGCTGCGTCACATTCCAGCAGCATCCACCGTCGTCAACTGTCACGTAATGGTCAGCATGTCGCTTTGATGACTCTTCCAGTTGCTTTCATACGCCCAATAGTTTGTTGTTCGGGACCGACCTTGGCTTTGCCGATCGAGCAAGGTTTAATCCCAGTATTTGCATCGAGCTCAGTGTGCACTCAGAAAACTGCAGAGATGAAAATGCACAAAGACTTCTGGTCTTTGGAAGGTTTATTCCAAGTAAATGTTAAATGTCGACTCAGAAACAAGATATATATTCAACTAACTTTCGAGGTTAAAAATAAAAAGCAAGTCTGGCTTTACCGTACTTGAGTTCCCTGCACTTGCGGATGTGCACGAACACGTAGATCGGAAGGTTGATCAACTTTTCTTTGCTGCAATTTGGTGCGATTTGCCATTAATTTGATTACGGTGTTTGCTGACAATCCAGAAAGAAAGAAAATTGTTTTGCAAAACTTTGCACTCTTCAATGAAAATGCTTGAGGTGAATGGGAGAGGTGAACATAGGGTTATACAGTAGTTATCGGTGGTCTTTTTAATCATACTTTTGTTTTTCTTCCAGCCTTTTGTGAACAACATCACCCCGTGGAATAATCTCTTTCCGCACGATTTCAATCGTCCTTTCGGCTTGATTTTGCACGCATATAGTCGAGCTTTATTGCCCAGCCTCGTTGCGCGTCTTTGGATCGGCTGGGCCATGAGTTTGTATCCGATTGTTCACGATATCATATTCTGTACCTTATTCTTTGTTTTATAGGTTAATGATTAATGAGCTGTATTGTCGTGCATTATTTCCATGCATCATCTGCGATAATGACATCGGTTTTGTCAATGTGACGTTGCTGGAGATATTGTACATTGGAGGGATGGAGCCATGGGTGCGGGTGGGAGTGCGTGCGATTCTTGATACTTTATCTTTTTCTTACCTAAGTTGACTAACTTTGTTTTGATTTTATGATGAAAGTTTGGAATTGCAAAAATAAAGATATAGAGGATAACTGTTTTTTTTTTTGTGGTAAGGATGGGGGATGACATTAGGTGGTGGTGCACTGCCTGTTTGTGAATCCCTGGAAAGACGAGTGGGATTGACCAGGGGATTGCAAAGCCTCAGGAAGGTGGTTCTTCAGACAAAAGGGAAGAAGAAAAGAGTTGTATGCATTCAGCTGATACCATGGAAGTTTAAAATGTAGGTTTTACTGGAAAATGCATACATGCTGGAATTGCTGGGAAGGGTTTGGGGCTTTCTTTAGTGTGTAGCACATGGCTGAGGGTATCATTTGCTGGGGACAGGGCTGTACCACTGATGCCCCTGGTATGTTAGAGCAGGAATGTGTAATTTGTTCAGGGTGCTGGTGATAGCTCGCCTACTCCTAACGAAGGACACCGTCACCTTTTTACACCGGACACCTTCTTTAACACCGACCAACTAATGCTGGGAAATGGCATGCCCAGTTTAACATCCATTCAAGGGAGGCACAAACACCCAGGCCTAGCCCTGTCTGCGAAACATCCGGATGACAGTTTATAGTTGGACCGAGATTCGGAGGAGAACAAGATATCTCACAGGTGAGTGTGCATACCTCTAGGCATCCTGCCAGTCCAAAGCTGATTTTATGGACCATACAATTATTGACAAAAATACAAATGCTGTAAGCCAGTCATCTTCCTCTCTTCCCTTTATCAGGGGTGAGGCCAAATGGTACCTACCAAACTTCTACCCTGCCTTGAACACGATACGACTCCACTTCCCTGTCCTCAGCCAACTCTCTCCACTCTCTCACCAGCCATCCCTTATTGATTTCCAATCTCGACCGCGGTCTATCTACCTCCTTTCCTCCTACCTCGCTCCCTTGACCTATCCGCTTTCTTTGCCATTCTCTCTTCCTCCATCCGCATCAAGCGTTGAGCTCACTTCAGCCGGAATTTCACTAATGTCCCCATCAAGCCCATCTGCACACCAATCTCTTCCTTCAATTCATCCATTCTTCTATCCACCCTCTTCACTCCTGCAATCCTCCTGACCCAGTTATCACAAACCTGCAGCCTCTCTCTTGTTGTCTCTCTCTAAGTGCCAGTCTCCAAACCGTAAAGGTAGGCTGGCATTACACACGACATCAGAACCTTTCCTTTTAATCTTTGTCTGCCATTACATCCTCCACCCTCCCACACATTCGCACCCACCTGAATCCTCCTCCGCACCTTTTTAAATTACTTTCAAAATCGAAGATTTTTCAACTATATTGGTTGGTCTTGTGCGTTATTCTGTTTGTCTGTCTGTCTGTCTATCTGTCTGTCAATTGCCTACAGGTCACAAGTTTAAACCGATCTTCACAAAACTTCACCAGATGGTAGAGTTGGACATAATGAAGAAGCTACTCCCCTTGAGGAGGTCAAACCTTGATTGAGGTTTGACCTTGATTGAGGTCAAAGGTCATCTTGAGGTCAAATTTCTAAAATTGTCATTTTTCATCCGATTCACTTGAAAATTCAACAGCATTTGCATATGGCGTCACTAATTTGGGGAAACTAACTATTTTAACTCTTCGATGCAGGCGTCAAAAATCCTACATAAACGCAGCCACTGGGCCTCAGAGGCCCAACGGATGTATTCCTGTAATGTTTTTTTTAATAGATTTTTTTTTTCTTTCATATCCTTTTTCAATCCAAGTCGATGCTCATGGATGTGTATTTGCTCAGAAAATGTGAATCATTGATCCTATTAGTTGGAAGAATCCCATACAAGTAATGAATCTTTATTTATTTTTTACAAAATTATTTTGTTCTTGGTTTTTCAACTTTTTTTCTCTAAAAAGTTGAGGTTCATGGAGGAGTATTTGCTCAAAAATATGATTCACTAATCCTTTTATTCAGAATGTATATGTCCACAACTGTCAAAAATCCTTCACCTATGCAGCCATTGGGCCTCGGAGGCCCCACAAATGTATTTGTGTGAAGTTTTTAAATTTTCATATTTTTGTCACTGAATTATTTGTAACCAAGTTATAGGAGCATATAATGAGGCTCATATCAAGAATGAATGAATGAATGAATGATCGTTTTAAGGCCATTTTCCCCGCTAGAGCAGGGGTTAGCCTTGTGGGCCCCATGACGATCATGGTTCCCTGTTTGAGACAATGTTTTTATGGCCGGATGCCCTTCCTGACGCCAACTCTTGGTCACGCTCTTATGATGCGCAGGGATACGGTGTACCTATTCTAAATCGGGATACACACCGTGATCATTCATCCCAGCAAGCTGGTACTCAATTTGCCGACCTCGGAAGGATGACAGGCTGGGTCAACCCCCCTGGCGTTAATTCAGCGATCGACCGGGATTCGAACCCAGGATCCTAGGATCCACAAGCTGGCACCCTAACCACTAAGCCAACACCAGGCTCATATCATATCAAGAAAATAATGACTATAACATAGTAGTACAACATTTATGCGGGGCCTCGAAGGCCCCAGGCCTGCATTCGTGTCGGATTTTCTGGTTATAAATGAAGAATGAAGATTTTCCCACGAGCCTGAATGTTTTTTTTGTTTTTTTGTTACTGAATTTTGTGTAACAACATGAAAGTTGGTGAAAATGAGGCTCATTCCAAAAAAAAAAAATTGTACAGCATAGTTTTTGCAACAAAAAAAACGTGTGGGCCTCCGAGGCCCAATCACTGCATCCAAGGGTTAAGGCCACAAGGTCAAACTTCTGATATATCAATTTTTATCTGAAAAAAATCATTAATTTTAATCCGATTGACCTGAGCTTTGATTAAGATCGTCAATTTTAATCTTAACGAAATGGACAATTTGATGTATCCATGGCAACTTTTTGGGGGGAGGGTGGATTTTGCAAGTATCGTGCTCTGCACACATCTTCGTGGTCTTTTTTATTTATTTTCTTTTTTTGTATACAAATTTGAGACTCGTGTAAGAGCTAACACATAAAAACAGAAACACATATAAAACATAATAATAAAGGGAGCGGGAGACAAGAGGGAGAGAGAGAGAGGAAAGCACAACAACAAAAGGTGGATTTGAGGTTAATTTTAAAAACGGCGACGTTGTTCCTGCACATTATCCTCTTCTTTCCTCTGACGTACCATCTCATGTCACTGTTCCTCCGATACTCAAACCTATTTCCCTGTATGATCTCCTTGTACTTCCTCGGATCTTGAACATCTCCCGTTTCCAATCCTCAGGAATTGAACTCTCTCAAACATACGTTAAACAGCCTCTTCCATGAAGTCTTCGTCCATCGTCCAACTTCTGCTGCGATTATTATCTCTGTACACACCTCATCAATGCCTGGCACCCTTACCTTCTTCTTCCTCCTCGTCGTCCGTAATCTCCACCAACTCAACTTTTCCCTCATTATTTTGTTGTGCAATTTAAATTTGGTCTCTGTAATATAATGATTTGGTGCAGCGGTGTAGTCGACGCCAACTCCATGGGCGGTGTAACGACGGAGATTTTGTGTGTTTACTGGTCCCTTACGATTCAGTTTTATATTTTTCAATTCTCCCATTAATTTGAATGGACTTTCTCTAAAATATATTCTGATCAGTCCTTGTGATGAAAATTTGAAAGTTAATCGTTCGCTCCAGCACTGTGTCGATTCGGCAGGTTTTTGTTTTCGGTCGTTGAACCTTCTGGGTAAATCCACCGCCATCTGCACTCAAGATGAAGCTTGTGCGGTAAGAGTATAACAACCGATGAATGTTTCCACCTCGGTTTTGCATTTGAGGTTGAAATGTCTTGGCTGAGAATTGCGTGCGCGGGAAACTTTGCATGAAGTGATGGCGGCGCTTGTAGTGCTAGGGGCCTGGCTTGAGCCATTCATTGACGGGCGTTTCATACGATTTAACATCGAAATTGTAACCTCAATGTGAATTTAAATATACAGTAATTGATTGTGTTCTACATTTGGATGTTAGTGTTACATGGCATAATGCTTGGAGTGTTCGTTCTGAGCGAGCGAGGTCTGTACTGTACTGTAGCCGTAGGTCGAACCCCGGCCGGCTGAGTCGGAATAAAGACGTTTTAAACTAGTACACCCGTTCCTTACGGAAGAGGCAGGAAGGATAGTTTTTCTGTGGTTATATAGATTCCAGTAGATCTAGGCTCGGGCCTCAAGAACATCAGGGGTATGTTCATTTGTCAAGTTTCTTGTAGTGTGCTCGCCGAGTGGCTTAAGCGTCCAAGCAAGCGCTCTGGTCAAAACCATTGATACGGAACGGGTAGCTTGTCAAGCGATAGCTAGCCGCTTGGTAACTGGGCTGAACAAACCCCGGGTTTTCTCCCTTTAAGTTTAGTGTTAAACAGCATTAGCGGCTGTTTACAAAGGTACGTGCTTGTGGTTTATAATATTTTTAGCTCGCCTGGAAATGAGTTCAGGGGTGCGTATGTAATGGTACGTTGTTCGTCCGTCCGTAAACACTTGAAACTTCTCCAAAACCGCTGAGGGGATTGCGACCAAATTTGGCAAAATTATGTTTGTTGTGTTGTGACTGAAGTTTGTTCACAGCATTAAAAAAAAACTTTGTCTAAGGGGGTCTACCGGGGAGTCAAAGTGGGTCCAGGTTTGACTCCCCAAAAATAGGTATTTGCTTTCTTAGAAACTACACACACAATTTAGATTAAACGTCACCACAACCTTCACCACCCGTGATGTACCAAAGTTTGTTCATGGCATTCGAACAATTGTGGGTCCTGGGAGGTATATGGGGGGGGGGGGGGGGGAGTGGGGGAGTGGGGGAGTGGTTTCCCCCCCAAAATAGGTATTTTTTTGTTTATTTGTTTAAAGTCTTATGATTATGTTCGTATGATTCTACATGCTGCCCTGTCTTCTAGCATGCATTGAAATTGGTTTGAAATACCTTTGTAGTCACAGTGCAGTATAGCTTATTCTACCAGGTGAGCGCCAGGGGTATTGCCCCTATGTTTACTTCTGGTAGGGGTGCTCCTATGAAGATGGCACGATAAAATGTTGATGCACTTTAACACAGCGATTGTTCAAGGAGTAAAAACCCCTTGGGGAGTGAAGATATTAGTGTTAATATTGTTTTGTACAAACATTAATAATATGCTATTAGTATTATTACCCTGCGCTCGTGAAGCGAAAAGCGAGGTTAAGCAATCTGCTGCGTACGTGTGCCGTACCCGTTGGCCCGATCGACATGAAATTTTACCGTAGGAACGCCTCTGCCTGTAGTTTTTTTTTGCTGATAATTATGACATAGGTCACGTGGTACGGACGCCATCTTGGAAAAACGTTACACCCCTATATCTCCCAAACTGCTTAATGGAAAAAAATTGAAACCTGGTTCATTGTCAAGTACACCCCATGGGGAATAAGAGATGTTAATGATGATGTCATAAGTGCCTCCATTATGACGTCATAATTCGACAAGTACAACGCTTGATCTGGTCAGTATGAAAAAAAAATTCCTCTGCAACTGTTAGACTGATGGACACAAAATTTTCAGAATATGAGCATCTCCTCCTGTAGAATTGTTCTAATGATAATTATGACGTCATAGGCCACGTGGTACAGGCGCCATCTTGGAAAAATCGAATAAAGTTGCACCTCTATCTCCGAAACCACTCCATGGAAATTTTTTTAATATGGCTTAATGTCGAGCACTCCCCTTGGGGAATAAGATATGTTAATGATGATGTCATCAGTACCGTAATAATACCGTCATAATTCGGCAAGTACAACACTTGATTCAATCAGTATGAATTTTTTTTCTCTGCAATTCTTGGACCGATTGACACAATTTTCACCAAAGGAGCGCCTCCTCCTGTGGAATATTTTAATAATCATGACGTCATAGGTCATGTGGTACAGGCGCCATCTTGGAAAAACCGAAAAATGTTGCGCCTCTATATCTCCAAAACCGCTGCATGGAAAAAATTGAAACATGGCTCATTGTAAAGAACTCCATATGGGGAATAGGTGTTGTTAACGATGTCATAATTATGGCACCAATGACGTCGTCATAATTCGACAGGGACAACGCTTATTCTGATCAGTTTGAAATCTATTGAGTGTGATCTATGCAACAATTATATCAGAGAATATAAATTTATGATGTCATCACTCACGTGGTCTGGCAGCCATATTGGATCAAAGAAAAAAAAAATGTTCAAAAACAGAAGAGTTGGCTCGCACCAAGTTGACTGCAGTATTCTATGAATGACTGCAGTATGACTGCAGTGTAAGTATTCTATGAATACCATCTAGTTACTTTTGTTATTAGAAGCGGCTTTGGAAAAACGTCATGATAAAGCTAACTTAACACGGATATACACCTCAACACGCAATCCTCTTGGTGGGGAAAACCTCCTTGGGGGAGAGGAGGAAGTTCATTCGCTACAACCTTCATTGTGTTACCCTTAGTCTCCCTGTGAAGTTTGGTTGAGATTGGATAAGTAACGACCGAATGTATCATTGTCAAATAAGCATCAGACAGACAGACAGACAGACAGACACCAAATTGTGTGTTTTATTGTGATGCTGCTTCCTACTTCCTGTTTCCTGCCTGACATACATCCTTTAAACGAGAGGAGCACTGACAGACAGCCATAAGTTGGCAACCTTAGCGCAGGCTTTAATGGATCAATTTGCCTCCTACGTTGAAGTCGATCACACGGTCACGCAATCACTGTCGCACTGTCACATGATCACGGGCACACGGTCAGGGTTACACAATCGCATGGGAAAGTTTGTGTTGTCTTGTGTTCATCCAGGTCTACACATCTGGGTTGTATTCAACTAAACGGCTGCACTGTTCTGCGTAAGGGAACTCGTACAATATTTGTAATGATATACTTTGGGTATCGGTTTAATTTCGCTTTTATGTAGTTTTTGCACGTTCCAAAAAGAGTAGGCCCATGGGTGCAGGTACTTTAATTCCGGTGCTTGGGGTTTGCCGTATAATTAACATTACTTGCAAAAAGTGGGAATGCTGGAATGTGAATGTGACACAGACGTGACTGGGCAAAATGCCTTTACCTGTGCCTGCATTATTTTGAGGTCATCTTGCTGTATGTTGCATGAGGTTGTGTTGAAAAGTAATGCCTCAGATTATTTTTCTCCAAAACATGTGAAGCTTTTCAAATGAAACAGACAGCTACTAATATCGATCTTTATTCTACCGTGGTGCGTATTTATTTCTCAACATAATCACCACTGTGATCCACACATTTCCCCCAACGTTTAAGTAGTTTAGTGAAGCCGTCACGACATACCTGTGCTTCCTCCTGATTTAACCAGCACTTCACAGAGGCCTTGAGATCATTGTTGGAAGAAAGATGTTCTCCATGATTGTGTTCTCCTGAGGTTTGGGGAAGAGATGAAAATCTGACGGAGCCAATTCAGGTCTGCTGATCCTTTGTGGTGGTATTCCATTGACCATAGTCAGTCGTCCCAACTCTCTTCTCCAGCCATCTCATCTATGCTCAGTCATCCCAACTCTCATCTACAGTCATCTCATCTATGCTCAGTCTTCACAACTCTCATCTCCAGTCATCTCATGTATGCTCAGGCGTCCCAACTCACATCTATGATCAGTCATCCCAACTCGCATCTATGCTCAGTCGTCCCAACTCGCATCTATGCTCAGTCGTCCCAACTCGCATCTATGCTCAGTCGTCCCAACTCGCATCTATGCTCAGTCGTCCCAACTCGCATCTATGCTCAGTCGTCCCAACTCGCATCTATGCTCAGTCGTCCCAACTCGCATCTATGCTCAGTCGTCCCAACTCGCATCTATGCTCAGTCGTCCCAACTCGCATCTATGCTCAGTCGTCCCAACTCGCATCTATGCTCAGTCGTCCCAACTCGCATCTATGCTCAGTCGTCCCAACTCGCATCTATGCTCAGTCGTCCCAACTCGCATCTATGCTCAGTCGTCCCAACTCGCATCTATGCTCAGTCGTCCCAACTCGCATCTATGCTCAGTCGTCCCAACTCGCATCTATGCTCAGTCGTCCCAACTCGCATCTATGCTCAGTCGTCCCAACTCGCATCTATGCTCAGTCGTCCCAACTCGCATCTATGCTCAGTCGTCCCAACTCGCATCTATGCTCAGTCGTCCCAACTCGCATCTATGCTCAGTCGTCCCAACTCGCATCTATGCTCAGTCATCCCAACTCGCATCTATGCTCAGTCGTCCCAACTCGCATCTATGCTCAGTCGTCCCAACTCGCATCTATGCTCAGTCGTCCCAACTCGCATCTATGCTCAGTCGTCCCAACTCGCATCTGTGCTCAGTCGTCCCAACTCGCATCTGTGCTCAGTCGTCCCAACTCGCATCTGTGCTCAGTCGTCCCAACTCGCATCTGTGCTCAGTCGTCCCAACTCGCATCTGTGCTCCGTCGTCCCAACTCGCATCTGTGCTCAGTCGTCCCAACTCGCATCTGTGCTCAGTCGTCCCAACTCGCATCTGTGCTCAGTCGTCCCAACTCGCATCTGTGCTCAGTCGTCCCAACTCGCATCTGTGCTCAGTCGTCCCAACTCGCATCTGTGCTCAGTCGTCCCAACTCGCATCTGTGCTCAGTCGTCCCAACTCGCATCTGTGCTCAGTCGTCCCAACTTGCATCGGTGCTCAGTCGTCCCAACTCGCATCGATGCTCAGTCGTCCCAACTCGCATCTATGCTCAGTCGTCCCAACTCGCATCTATGCTCAGTCGTCCCAACTCGCATCTATGCTCAGTCGTCCCAACTCGCATCTATGCTCAGTCGTCCCAACTCGCATCTATGCTCAGTCGTCCCAACTCGCATCTATGCTCAGTCGTCCCAACTCGCATCTATGCTCAGTCGTCCCAACTCGCATCTATGCTCAGTCGTCCCAGCTCGCATCTATGCTCAGTCGTCCCAACTCGCATCTCCCGTCAGTCGTCCCAACTCGCATCTCCCGTCAGTCGTCCCAACTCTCATCTCCCGTCAGTCGTCCCAACTCTCATCTCCAGTCAGTCGTCCCCAACTCTCATCTCCCGTCCGTCGTCCCCAACTCTCATCTCCCGTCCGTCGTCCCCAACTCTCATCTCCCGTCAGTCGTCCCCAACTCTCATCTCCCGTCAGTCGTCCCCAACTCTCATCTCCCGTCAGTCGTCCCCAACTCTCATCTCCCGTCAATAAACATGAAAGAGCAGAATGGATGAGGAGGGGTGGCGAAAACACCACCTTGTCTGTGATGAGAAGGTAACACACCCCGTGCGTCTGCTTCTTTGTGGAAGATGGCAATGATTTAGTAAGTTTTGTATTCCACAGCAACCCGGAAATTAAAGTGTGAAGTGAGGGCCAACTGATCAGAACATGAATCCATTGAGCATACCAACGGAGGTCCTGTGAAAGCTTCACATTTACCAAGAAGTAATAACTTTGCACATTATCGGATGCCCAGTCTATAGCTGGCTTTTGAGGTCAGTTCTGATGTATCGTCTGCACAGAAGCGGGTTTCGCTGATGTTGAGGCTTTAGGTTTGAGGGACTGAAATTATTTTTTCGTTTTACCATGTGGTATTAGCAAAAGGCGCTACATAAATTCAAATTATTATTATTACTCTTGCCAGAGGAGGGGGGGGGGGGGGGGTGCGTATTGCATTTGACTCAGTTTGTTTGCTTGTCCGCACAGAATAAACATGATTTTCTCTGCAACCGTTGGTCTAATTGACAGGAAATTTTCACCATAGGTGCGCCTCCTCCTTCCTGTATCTATATTTTTTATAATTATGATATCATAGGTCATGTGGTATGGGCGCCATCTTTGAAAAACCGAAAAACTTTGCACCTTTATATCTTCGAAAGCGCTGCATCGAAAAAATTGAGACATGCCTCATTGTAAAGAACTCTCCATGGGGAACAAGCATTCTGAGTATTGCGCTGCAATACATGTCCCCTACCGGCAGTCTGTTGTCCAGAAAACTGTTGGGGAAATTACCAAAGTTCAAAGTGCCTTAACTTTGTCAAAAATGATCGAAACGTCGTGAAGTTCGAACTTGATCTGTACCTTATCATGAGGAAACCATGTACCAAGTTTGAAATCATTAGCATTAAGAGTTTAGAAAAAAAGTCCGGAAAACTGTTCTTTGCGTGACGGACTGACACGGACTGACAGACTGAGGGACGGAGTGCAAACCTATAGTCCCCTCCGGTGTACACCGGTAGGGAACTAATAACATATGTTGATGATGATGTCATAGGTGCCTCCATTATGACGTCATCATTCGGCAAGTACAAAACTTAATCCGATCAAAATTAAATTTATTGACCATCATCTTGGGATAAGCTGGTGTAGAAAAAAAAAATGATGACTTCATTGGTCATGTGGCTCGGCCACCATATTTGTTTTGACACAAAGGCCTTAAATACCACTAAAACACGTCCTGGCGAGGGTCTGCAATCTGATTGCTCTTTCTTGTTACCTCTGCCATGAAAGTGGATGGAGGTTATGTTTTCATACCTGTCTGTTTATTTGTACGTTTGTCCTTGAGGAAGATACCTCAAACAGTTACGGACAAATTCGGACCAAACTTGCTGGACAGGTTGGGTGTATGACGAGAACTAATTGGTTCAATTTTGGTCAATATCCTGATCCGGATCCGAGAACTTTTTAAGTGATTCTTCATCATTGAGAGATGAGAGTTGGGGACGACTAAACGATTTATAGCACGATGTCTCAAAACGTTGTGGATGGATTCGGAGAAAACTTGGTGGATGAGTTGGGTAGGTTTTAAGATCAAGCTGATTATATTTTGGTTCAGGTTCGGATTCAGATCCGGCCTATCGGTGAATACAAAATGTAAACTGTTCAGCCTGACTGGAGGTATGCACTCGACCGAGCACCGTTCTAGTTACTTGCAAAATGGAAGATTTTTCAAGTGTATTGGTTGGTCTTGTGTGTTATCACTTGGCAAAAAAAAATTTTTTTTGACAAGTATATTAATCTTGTCAAAGACCGGTTTGTGTGTTTGTCTGTCCGTTCACTTATGGTTGCCTACAGGTCACAATCTTAAACCGATCTTCACAAAACTTCACCAAATGGTGAAGTTCATGGTCCGACAAAATCCTATTTATTTTGAGGTCAAAAGGACAACATAGTCCAAAGGTCAACCAACAGGCATTTTAAGGCCATTTTCCCTGCTGGAGCGGGGGTTAGCCTTGCGGGCCCCATGACAATCTTCTCCATCTTGCCCTATTTTCTGCATCTCTCCTTGTTAACCCCCTTGCCAGCATTTCTTCTTCCACCACCTTTAGCCAAGTCTTTCTCGGTCTTTCCCGTCCTCTACTTCCTTCTACATTCATTTCCATCACTCTGCTCACCCAGTCACTTTCATCCTTCCTCAACACATGACCAAACCATCTCAACCTGTTCCTCTTCACAGCATCAATCACAGGCTCTATTCCCATCATCTTTCTCAATTCATCATTTGTCTTCCTCTCTCTCAACGATACTCCTCCACACATCCACCAAACCGTTCGCATTTCCACCCTTTCCAGCCTTCGTTGCTGCTCTACGTTCATTACCCATGTCTGGCTCCCATAAATCATAACACTTCTCACACATGCAGCATACACCTTTCCCTTCAGCTTCAACGACACTGCCCTCCTCGTCAGCGCGCCACTCAGTTCCCGAAACTTCTTCCATGCACATCTCACTCAAACAACCGTTGCTGAGTCTGATCCACCTTCTCCATTCAGCATGTCTCCGAGGTAGCAAAATGTTTTCACACCTTCCATCTTCACGCCGTCTCCAAGATCCAACTCAACTTTTCCTCCATCTGCAGCTCCCTCTATGCACACCTTACACTTGAATGTAGCTGCCACACTGGTTAATGACACTCTCAGACCACTACATTTTGATGAACCCACTCAGTGCACATTGTACATTGAATGGAGTTCACTCCGACACCCTTCCTGCACACAGCACACGGCCACTTCCCAGTTATTTCCACCTCACCACATGCTTTACCATTTGCCATCACCTTCGTCTTTCCTATATTCACCTTCAGACCTTTTGTCTCCATACATTCCTTCCACTTGTTCATCTTTTCCTTCAGTCCATCCATACTTTCCGCAATCAACACCAGATCATCTGCATACAACAACTCCCACAGTAAACCCCCTTTTACGTTCTGAGCCAGCACCTCCATCACAGCTACAAATAGTAGTGGACTTCGTACTGACCCCTGATGCACTCCCACCTTCACCTCAAACTCACCATTGTTCCCGTCCTTCGTCCTTACAGCTGTGCAGTGTGCATGCTCTCTCGTACATTGCCATCACTACTCTGATCAACCATTCCTCCACTCCTAACTTCCTCAGTGCCCATGTCACTACTTCGCGTGGAACCCTATCGAATGCTTTCTCCAGGTCAACAAACCCAAGAAACAACTTCTTCCTCTTCTCCATGTACTTCTCCTGCAACTGCCGTACAATAAAAAGCGCATGTGTCGTTCCTCTTCCTGGCATAAATCCAAACTGCATTTCGTCGATCTTCACTTTCTTCGTTATTCTCTTCTCCAACCTTTCACGAGCCTCGATTCAGTATACAAAAAAAACAAAAAAACACCCTTTCCAATACCTTCATTCCATGCCATCCAAAACCACTTTTCCCAAATTTCTAAAATCCTCAATTTTCGTCCGATTGACTTGAACTTTGAATAGGATTTGCATATCAGCTAACTGAAATCAACCACCAACTATTTTTGAGGTCAACATAGGGCAAAAGGTCAACATCGGCCAAATTTCTAAAATTGTCAATTTTCATCTGATTAACTTAAAATTTCAAGACGATTTGCATAGCCTCACTGAATTCAACCACCAATTATTTTTGTCCCCCGTCGCATCGCTCCAGCGAAAGGGGGACTATGGTTTTCGCGTGTGGGCGTGCGTGCGTAAGCGAAGGACCGCATTCAAATTTGTTGTGTGGGTGCAACCCACGTCAAAATCCAAGATGGCCACTGCCATGTATGTCTGATGCCATGTATGTCTGAACCTTGTGAGCGGAATATCTTGAAAAATAAGCGAAGTACCAACTTCTAATCTGGCGTGTGGGTGTATCTAGGCATAAGGAAGAACGCTCTTGAAAATTGGGTCGCCACGTCTAAATCCAAGATGGCTGCCACCATATATATGTCTGAACCTTGTGAGCGAAATATCTTGAAAAATAAGTGAAGTACCAACTTCTAATCTGGTGTGTGGGTGTATCAAGGCATAAGGAAGAACTCTATTGAAAATTGGGTCACCACGTCAAAATCCAAGATGGCCGCCGCCATGTAGGTCTGATGCCATGTATGTCTGAACCTTGTGAGCGGAATATCTTGAAAAATAAGCGAAGTACCAACTTCTAATCTGGTGTGTGGGTGCATCTAGGCATAAGGAAGAATGCTATTGACAATTGGGTCGCCACGTCAAAATCCAAGATGGCCACCACCATATATATGTCTGAACATTGTGAGCGAAATATCTTGAAAAATAAGCGAAGTACCAACTTTTAATCTGGTGTGTGGGTGCATCTAGGCATAAGGATGAACCCTATTGAAAATTGGGGCGCCACGTCAAAATTCAAGATGGCCGCCGCCATGTATGTCTGAACCTTGTGAGCGGAATATCTTGAAAAATAAGCGAAGTACCAACTTCTAATCTGGTGTGTGGGTGTATCTAGGCATATCTAGGCATAAGGAAGAACCCTATTGAAAATTGGGTCGCCACGTCAAAATCCAAGATGGCCACCACCATGTATGTCTGAACCTTGTGAGCGAAATATATCATCGCATGTTTTCTGCGTCTTCCACTTTGTGAACTCACATCACTTCCTCGACGGGGGACCTAGGCGTAACGCTTGTTGAGGTTAAAAGGATGTTTTTCTGAGTGCCATTGTACTTTGTTCTCTTTTGCCAAGTGTCACTCTCTTAGTGATTTTTCATTCTGTTTGTCTGTTTGTCTGTCTGTCAATCGCCTGCAGGTCACAATTTTCAACCGATCTTCACGAAAGTTACACCAGACGGTAGAGTTGGTCAGAAGGGAGAAGCCTTTTGATTTGACGTTAAAGGTCATCTTGAGGTCAAATTTCTAAAATCATCAATTTTCATCTGAAAAATCATCATTTAAAATCCAATTGACACGAGCTTTTATTAAGGTCCTCAATTTTCATCTGAATGAAATGGACAGTTTGATGTATTCAATGTAACCTCTTTTAGGGAGAGGGTGGATTTTGCGAGTATCGTGCTCTGCATGACGTCTTTTTTTTTTCTTTTTTTTCTTTTTTTTTTTTTCTCACTGCTTGATCATGGAACTAGGAAAGATGGGTTTGTGTGAGATTGTGAGGTTTGTATGGATTGAAAGGCATGCTCCAAGTGATAGACCAGTATCTGATCCTTTCCAGTTCGACAGACCATTTGGTGCCACCAGCCTATTTGTTGTGGGATTGTAAGACGTAATGTGGAGTCATGTGTGAAGAGTAAAAGCGATTTTACCACAGCATTGGAGAGGTCAATGACCTTTTATTACCCGTCGCCGTGATCATTCTTCCCCTGGTATTTGTGGAGGGAAATAAACCCCGTGAAATCAGATTGAGGATCTCGTGTGCTTCTTGCATGCTTCTCCCGCGCACGTGAATCTGCCATCAATTGACGCAGTCCAAGGGAGTAAAAGCTGATTGATTGGTCCATCCATGCAATGGTCTGTGTTAACAGACTGCTGGACACGACATTGCCGATTGAAGCATTTGGTCATAAAATGCACATTCATTTGTAACGTCGGTGAGGAGTAGTTAAACCGAACTGTGATAGGATTCATTTCTCTCGTTGATAAGGGACTTGAATGATGTTTTTTTTTTTTTGTAATCATGAACTGGGTTCATGGAAGAGCTGGAGCAAAATGTAAAGGGGAAACACCAACAGCAAAGTATAAGTGAGAGTGAGATCAAGGGGGAGAGGGAGATGGGCACATAAGGGGAAACGAGCTGAAACACAGCAAGAGGAGGAAGGGGAAAGGGGGGGTGAAACGGAAAAGGCACAAACCAACTGAGAACAAACAAATTAAGGTATCAGGGGAGGAGGTGGGGGTGGAGGGGGGGGGGGGATGGTGGTCACAATAACCTGGAGAAAGGGAGGGAGTGCTTGGGGATGAATCATTTGGGGTAGAAGTGATCATGAGTGGGGATGGGCAATGGCCGGAGGTGGTGGTGAACAGCTGTCTTGAAGGGAGAATGTGATTGAACAGCCTTTTTTTATTATTATTAAAGATGCATGAGCATTCATCTCGATGCTCAGGAGTGATCTTTTTTACTTATCGTGCTGTCAGGCACATAAGGCTACCGAGGTAGTTTCATTGGCTAGGAATTACAATCCTAGATGGGTCACTACACTGACACAGGATACTTAACTGGTTTTACCCTACCCCCCCCCCCCCCCCCCCCCAACAATGGTATTCATTTTACCAAACTCAAAAGGAGGTACAGCCTGGGTTTGAACTCGGGTTTTAAAGATCTGAAGCAAACTACCTTCATCGTTGAGCCATCTTGGTAGTGATTAGCAAGTTAAATATATTTCTGACTTGATATAGAGGAACCTGCGGAGGCTGATTGCAAACCACCCATTATAAATAATCTTGCCAAGAATTTGCTTCGGCAGCACTGATGCTAACGCATAACGTCTAAGGGGGGGGGGGGGGGGGGGGAAGGTGTTGCTGTTGTGTTTAAGTGTGGTTAGGCAGCATCTGGAAGGCCGCACTCGTGCTAGGCAGCTTGACCTAACAAGTATGCAACTGCTGAGTAGGGAGGGTTCAATGTTGAAGTGAAGACTTCTGATTTCGCTTATTGGAGAATAAATATCGCACCTTCCATTTGAGTCGTTCGTCACGTTTTCATGGTTGTTCCACCCAATTGCACAACATGAACCTTTTCAACTCCATCCGTTCATGTCATGTTTCACAAAAAGGAACTGTAGTGAAAATCTTCTCGGGTAATGGCCAAATATATTGGCATCCTTGCACCCTTGCAAAAGAGTGCCAAAAATATTGGGGACCCTTTTTCAGATAATGTACCATTCCAGAAAATTGTTGAAATTAAAAAATATTTTGGTATCCACAAATGTAATTCTTTGGTTTGCAGAGGAACAAAACAAAAAAAAGCTGAAAAAATTACTAAATCATAGCTTATTCCACACAGAAATTCTAAAATGGCCCGGACAATATTATTGGCACCTTTTCATGTGAGATCTCGTTTTCGTGTGAGATCTCGTGAGAGTACGCCACAGCATAGGCCAGACAAAAAAGGCATTTATCTTACACCACCCACAACCCCCTTCATTCCCCATCGACCATAACCCCCACAATACCATCCCACAACTTCCCCCCGCCCCACCCCCCCTCCACAATCCCCCATGAATGGTGTGCCTGGGCAGTGTATGTTTTGCATCTGCTCGAAGTTGTGTCCGTGCTGTATTTCTTCTGGAATTAATATAACTGGAATTAAATATTATTTATCAATTAATACAAAAATCCTGATACGGAAATACAATTGAACGGAAAAACAAACCTTCCAATCTGTAGTGAACGTTCGATCGGCGTTTTCATTTGCACAACGAACACTGTGATCTTCATGAACATCATCTTCGTCTGATTCGCTTGCACAAGGCTTGAAACTATTCGGCTCTGCAATTCCCACAAAAGTGTTTCCATCACCAATTTTGTCTTCAATAGTTTCTTCAAAATCCCACTGATCAGTTTCAACATAAGGAGAATCCTCAGATTTGCTAATGGTGGTGGAATCGGTATTCTGAGCTCTGAATACACTTTCTCTATGTAAATCCACCATTAGGGTCAAGGTGAGTTCATAATGTGACACCGTTGGCAAAATCGGAAATCGACACTTCTAGGGTGTTTTTTCGACACTTTCTGATTGGCAAAAAAAAATACCCTTCAAATTAGATCGTGATTAATGATTTTCAATGGAAAAAAAAAATTGCGATTGTGTTCCCCTTTAAATCATTTTCCCCCCTTCCACACTCTGGAGACTCGAGGAAGAGCGAGGTGATGGAAGATGTGAACATCTTTGATTTGTAGTACAAGGCTTTCGTGTAGTGTCATTGGCTGAGAGCATAGCTGTGCCGATGATGCAACAACACCTTCTGTATGTCTTCATGAAGGACACCATTGGATGTGTAACGCCCACCAACTAATGCCGCAAGGTTAGGGGGGGGGGGGGGGGGGGAAAGAGGACACAAGAGTAGAGTAAGCACAGTAACTTGCAGGTTGGGCTAGTTATAATTATTGGAGGTACAAAAAAAAAATGATTGGGGGGGGATGACATGAGACTGCTTGATGCCCCGGAGGGAAAAGTGGGATCAGTCAGCCTCAGGAAGAAAGTTCCCCAGACAGGATAAGGATAAGCGAGGAACAAAAGAGTTGAGGTGAGCATTACGGTTGGGGTTTGAGAGCTTAACCATCCGGAGGAGGGGAGGTGAGGAAAAACAAAAACACGGGGTCTGGAACCAGCATGCCTGCGATGTGAGAGCAACAGGCCTTTCTTCACCAAATCTGATTGTAAAGGATTATTGTTATGGATTTTTTTTTTCCAGGCTGCTCATCTTGTGGCATGTATGCCGTTTGACATTTCTTCAACATGTGATAATTGACTGCTTTTGGATGAGATTTTAGAAAGGAAAGGTTTGGATTCTTATTCTTTTTTTAAACAGATCTGCATCCTGATTGCTGTCATCACCAAAACCATTACATGTCATTTTGTGTTTCCTTTAGATTCTTGATGAAACTGAGTCATGAAACGGTCACCATAGAACTGAAGAATGGGACGCAGGTCCATGGAACGGTTACAGGTACTTTGCACTCTGTACTTAAATTAATTTATAACGTTTAAGAATGTCTTGCCTTTATTCGTGGTATGCATTTCAATTCCCTTGCACTCACTCCTCTGCTCTCTTCTGCTCGTCCAAAGGACCATTCATAACTGACAAACTGAGAATGCAGGTTATTATGGACAGCATTCATGGCGTCAAGACGTTGAGTTTGTTACCTCCGCAACCGAAGGTGGGCGGAGGTTATGTTTTCACCCCTGTCTGTTTGTGTGAAGGATATATCAAAAAGTTGAGCACTCATTTGGATGATATTTGGTGGACAGGTTGGATGTGTGACAAGGACGAATTGATTACATTTTGATGAAGATCTGGATCCGCATACTAGAGTTTTAAAATTATTCTTCACCATTGAGAGATAGGGCCGAAGACGGCATATAGCATGATATCTCAAAAAGTTGGTGATGAGTTGTGATAAAACAAAGTGGATGACTTGATTCTGTGACCAGAAAAGCCCGATTGGATTTTTGTTAAGGGTGTGGTGGAGGTTTGCGCTCTGTCGAGTGCCGTTCTAGTTTTGTTTGAGATTGGTGTACAGTACTAGGTATGGCTTCTTGCATCCAAAAATCTCGAAAATGTGCATTATTCATAATGGTTGTAATTACAAAGTGTGAATCGGAATGAAGATTCCTAAAAGCAAAACTTTTTTTTTTTTTTTGTATGCTCCACTCTGCTCTGATTGACAATGACTGTTCGACTCAAACAATAGCGGTTACAACTGTTCAATGATTGCTATGCACACGCCACTCTTCATGAATGTCAGTTATAACTGATTGTCTGGAAGAGGCTAAAGAGATAAACATTAAGAAGTGATAAGGGGGATTTGTGTTCTTCTGGCCTTGGAGCCTCAGCTTGCTCACCAAAGAATGTTGATGAGAAACAAACTCTATATCCTTAGGTATTCAAAAACTGGTAATGATGTGATTATGTCAACATCCATGTATTTTTGCAGCATGACCTCACAATCGTCTTAATTCGTCATTATGAAGCTGCCTGGCAATGGTGAGCTTTGTCACATGGTCACCTTAAATAATAATTACTCCCAAACCCCTGTTGGGGGCGTTGGGGCATCCACGACTGAGGTGTGAGCATGTCCATGGCAGACAGTTTACCCTGGACATGTGACTATTATATCGTAGGGTGCTGCGTAAACAGTCTTCAGTGAGAAGAGCAATTTGGCCAGGGTACTGTCACATGATAGCCTCTCGTTTTTAGCTCACTTGAAATGAAGTTCAGGGGAGCTGATGCGATGGCGCGTCGTCCGTCCGTCCGTCCGTCCGTCCGTAAACACTTGAAACTTCTCCGAAACCGCTGATGGGATTGCGACCAAATTTGGCACGAATTACATTTATTGTGTTGTGACTAAAGTTTGTTAACGGCATTAAATAAAGTCGGGGTCTAAGGGGTCTACCCGGGGTCAAAGTGGATCCAGGTTTGAACCCTCCCCCCACCCCCCTTCCAAAATAGGAATTTGCTTTTTCTTTTGAAACTGCACACACTATTTCGATGAAACTTTACCACAATCTTCCTCACCCCTGATGCAGCAAAGTTTGTTCAAGGCATTTAAAAAAAATCATCTGCCCCTTTGGAGGTCTACGGGGGTCAAAGTGGGTCCAGGTAGGTATTTTTTTCTTTGTTCGTTTAAAGTCTTATGATTATGTTGGTATGATTCTACATGCTGCCCTGTCTTCTAGCAATCGTGGACATTGGTTTAAAATACCTTTAGTCAGTGCAGTGTCCTGTTTATTCTACCAGGTGAGTGCCAGGGATATTGCCCCTATGTTTAAAGGTACCATCAGATGTTTTGATGTCCACAAGCAAATGCTACCAGAGGAGTGACGGCCTAATTTCCCAACCAAAGGATGGACGTTGTCATTTATGCCATGCCTTGTTGCAAAACACCAGGTTAACAGTTTATATAGTCTGGATGACCATTGAACCTCGGCTGGATCGAAAAAACACACGCAATCTACTTTTTAACTATCCTGGTAATCGCAAGTGGATTTACTCACATAACCACCCTATTTAGCCCACCGCAGGACAAAGGCCTCCTTCAACACGGTCCATTCTCTTCTATTTGATGCAATTTGAGACAATTGTATTCCATTAAACTTTTCAATTTTTTAATATCTCCATCTGATCTTTGATTTGGCTCTGCTTCTTCCAGGGCCTCTCTGGGTTGCCATTTTGTAATTCTTGTCTATTGGTTGTCAGCTCTTTCTGTTTGTTTATCCAAGTTCCATTTCAGTTTTTAAAATTGTGACCGAAATTTCAAGGAACATCTTTCCATGACTCGTTGCGTGGTGATTATTTTTGCTCCGTCCTCTTTAAGAGACCATGTTTCGTTGCCATATGCTGGGAGATCACACTGATTGTAAAACATTCCTTTTTAAACACCAGGGCAATTTGCTTTTCACGAGGTTTAATTCTCCAAATGCTGCCCATCCGGCTCCAAGTCCCTCCCCCCTCCCTCACCCCTAGCAAATTTGCTGAAAACGTGTAAGGTTGCATATAGGAAAATAACTATGGTGAGGGTTTATTAAGTGTCTATTTTAGATCTACTCGTATCATTTGGAACACTAAGCGGATAACATATCATGTTGGCGGACAAGGGAATTGCAGCGTTTGGCATTTGGAGTGGAATTATGAGTTCCTGAAGAACAATGGCACTCTTTATCACTGTCTATCGTCACCGGATTTGTGGCATTAACACAGAAGCAATTTAGCATGTCCTTTCTGATGTGGCCCTTTGTTTGATTGCAATCCTGCTGAGCATATGTCTGCAGTAAACTGTCATACTCACGGTAAAACCATCGCTTCTGCGTTTGGATTTATGCGCTGCTCGTGGTTGTAGAAATTTTACTTGATGTGCTTCATTGTGCACAATAGCTCGGCTTGTACGACTTGCACTAAAGGCGTGAATTCAATAATAATCTTCTTTTTTAAACCTCGTTTGTTTAGCGCAGTCACTTGTTTAATAATTTTAGTTTTCCAATGCCAACACCTTCAACTTGTATGGTGAAATAGAGAACAAACGTCGGTGATTATAATATGTCGGTTTGGGGATGGATCTATGACAAAATAATTATTTGGATATTTATTTTGCCTGTCATGGGTCCAAAAATGGATGGATAATTTTTAAAAAAAATTCAACAATTGCACAACAATGTCCATGAAATGTATTCAGATTCATGACTGCATGGCGTATGCAGAATTTTGAAACTGCACAATTTATCTACATAAATAAAATTACCTTGTCACGTTTCACCGCCTTGTGCAGTCGATAAACTTTCCATAGGCTTAATTAACAATGTCTTACAATTCTGATTACGGCATCTAAATTTACTTTCAACTCCTCCTTTTATTCTGTTCGAGCCAGTGAATGTTTGTCAGTGTTCGCCGTGCTTGATGATGTCACGGCATTTCCGGTCAGCAGTGCTTTAAGCCCTCGTCACCATTTATTTCATTTGTCATTGTTATTTATACAGTCATGGCCAAAAATATTGGCACCCTTGCAGTTTTTTCAAATAATGCACCATTTCTTCCAGAAAATTGTTGAAATTAAAACATCTTTTGGTATCCACATACACTACATGACCAAATGTATGTGCACACCCGAACATCATACATCTCATTCCAAAATCATGGGCATGAGTATGGAGTTAGTCCCCCTATTGCTGCTATAACAGCCTCCACTCTTCTGGGAAGGCTTTCCACTAGATGTTGGAACATTGTTGTGGGGATTTGCTTCCATTCAGCCACAAGAGCATTAGTGACGTCGGGCACTGATGTTGGGCGATTAGGCCTGGCTCGCAGTCGGCGTTCCAATTCATCCCATAGGTGTTCAATGGGGTTGAGGTCAGGGCTCTTTTCGGGCCAGTGAAGTTCTTCCACACCGATCTCGACAAACCATTTCTCGATGGACCTCTCTTTGTGCACTGGGGCAGTGGGGCATTGTCATGCTGAAACAGGAAAAGGCCTTCACCAAACTGTTGCCACAAAGTTGGAAGGACACAATCGTCTACAATGTCATTGTATGCTGTGGCGTTAAGATTTCCCTTCACTGGAACTAAGGGGCCTAGGCCCAAACCATGAAAAACAGCCTCAGACCATTATTCCTCTTCCCACAAACTTTACAGTTGGCACGATGCATTTGGGCAGGTGGTGTTCTCCTGGCATCAACCAAACCCAGATTCATCCGTCGGACTGCCAGATGGTAAAGCGTGTGATTCATCACTCCAAAGAATGCGTTTCCACTGCTCCAGAGTCCAATGGCGGCGAGGTTTACACCACTTCAGCCGACGCTTGGCATTGCGCATGATCTTAGGCTTGTGTGCGGCTACTCGGCCTTGGAAACCCCATTTCATGAAGCTCCCGACGAACAGTTGTTTTGCTGATGTTGCTTCCAGAGGCAGTTTGGAACTCGGTAGTGAGTTTTGCAACCAAGGACAGACGCTTTTTACGCTCTACGCGCTTCAGCACTCGTGGTCCCGTTCTGTGAGCTTGTGTGGCCGACCACTTCATGGCTGAGCTGTTGTTGCTCTTAAACGTTTCCACTTCACAATAACTGCACTTACAGTTGACCGGGGCAGCTCTAGCAGGGCAGAAATTTGACGAACTGACTTGTTGGAAAGGAGGCATCCTATGACGGTGCCACGTTGAAAGTCACTGAGCTCTTCACTATGGCCCATTCTACTGCCAATGTTTGTCAATGCAGATTGCATGGCTGTGTGCTTGATTATATATCTGTCAGCAATGGGTGTGGCTGAAATGGCCAAATCCACTAATTAGAAGGGGTGTCCGCATACTTTTGGGCATGTAGTGTATGTATTTCTTTGGTTTGAAGTAGAACAAAACAAAAAAGCTTTTCAAATTACTAAATCTTTGCTTATTTCACACACAAATCCGAAAATGGCCTGGACAATATTATTGGCACCTTTTAGAAGTTGTTATAAATAATTAGATTTCAAGCAGTTGATTCTCCTTTATTTTGGAGTTGAACTCACCTGTGGTGAGTTGCAGATGCCTGCAATATAAAAATCACTCATTCAACCAGTTTGAATAGAGAAAAGGAGTCACTTTGCTGTTTTGTGTCACTGTGTACCACAATGAGCATGGAGAAAAGAAAGGAAACCAGAGAATTGTTTGAGGTTAGACACAAGATTGTAGCCAAGCATGGACAATCTCAAGGCTACAAGTCCATCTCCAGAGACTTTGATGTTTCATATACAATGTTATCGGGAAGTTTAAGGCACATGACACTGTAGCCAACCTCCCTGGACGTGGCCGCAAGAGAAAACCTGATCGAAGATTGCAGTGAAGGATTGTTTGAATGGTGGAGAAAGTACCTCAATCAACTTCCAAACAGATTCAAGCTGACCTTCAGACACAAGGTACGACAGTTTCAACTCGCACCATCCGTTACCAACTCGATGAAAGCGGGTTCTATGATACTGGACCCAGGAGGACCCGACTGCTGAGAGAGAGAGAGACATAAGAAAGCCCGACTGGAGTTTGCCAAAACACACCTGAAGAAACCAAAATCCTTCTGGGAGAATGTCCTGTGGACAGATGAGACCAAATTAGAGCTTTCTGGTAAAGCACATCATCTCTATGTTTACCGAAAAGAAAATGACACTTTCAAATAAAAGAACACCTTCCCTACAGTCAAGCATGGAGGAGGTTCAGTGATGTTTTGGGGTTGCTGTGCTGCCTCTGGCACTGGGTGCCTTGAATGTGTGCATGGCATCACGAAATGAGATTACCAAGGCATTTTGGAGCGCAATGTTCAACCCATTGTCAGAAAGCTGGGTCTCCATTTAAGGTCATGGGTCTTGCAGCAGGACAATGACCCCAAACACACTTCAAAAATAGGGGCAATACCCCTGGCGCTCACCTGGTAGAACAAACAGTATACTGCACTGACCATAAAGGTATTTTAAACCAATTCCAATGGTTGCTAGAAGACAGGGCAGCATGTGGAATCAATCATACTAACATAATCATAAGACTTTAAACAAACAAACAAAAAAATACCTGCTTTGGGGGACAACCCTCCCTTTCCAACCCCGTATACCTCCTCAGCCCCCAATTTTTCTAATGCCTTGAACAAACATGGATACATCACGGGGTTGATGATGGTTGTGGTGAAGTTTTATTGAAATTGCATGTGTAGTTTCTGAGGAGAAAGCAAATATTTGAGAAGAAAACAAATATAAGAAAACAAAACCAATCCCTCTCCTCCCTCCAGGTCTTTAAAACAGCAGATCACCACCATCTCTTGTCTTCCCCCATCCAAAACCTTGATCTTTTCTACCCCCGTTAAAACACCCCAAATTCGCCTCTTTCAATCCCCAACGTCTTTCCTGAAATTCCTAGTCGAGTTCATTTTGTTTTTCCCCGTGTACCCCTTCCCTCCTCCTCAGCGCTCCCCCTTCCACAGATCTATCGACCTTGTTCCTTGTTCTCTACTGTTGTGCTTGTGTGCTTCCCTCTCTCCCTCTTGTCTCCCGCTCCCTTCAATGCATGTTTTATGTGTCTGTGCATGTTTTCATGTTCAATGTATTAACTCTTACACGAGCCTCGATTGTGTATAAACAAAAACAAAACAAAAAACATTTTGGGGGGCAACCCTTCCCCCTCAAGCTCGTATACCCCCTCAGACACCAATTTTTTAAATGCCATGAACAAACTTTGGTACAGCTCGGGTGATGAGGTTTGTGGTCAAGTTTCATCGAAATTGTGTGTGTACTTTCAGAAAAATAAGAAAATACATATTTTGGGGGGTAAAACCTGGACTCGCTCTGACCCCCATAGACACCCCCTTCGACTTCGATTTTCCTCATGCCATGAATAAACTTTGGTACATCCCGGGTGATGAAGCTTGTGGTCAAATTTCATCGAAAAAGTGTGTGTAGTTCAGAGGAAAAAGCAAATTCCTATTTTTGGGGGGGGGGGGGGGGGGGGGGGGTCAAACCTGGATCCACTTTGACCTTTGTTAACCCCCTT